>NC_058028.1:27115360-27327860 GCF_019176455.1 Solea senegalensis | reverse complement strand
GAAATAATGATGTTTCTGTTTTCACGAGAAATGACTTCAGAAAGTAAAGAAAATAAAGCAAAAAAAGAACATCAATTCTATCAAACTGGTGAAAACAACAGATGTGTGTGCAGGTGTTATGCAACACTTCATACCCATAATACCCATAATATACTGTAGCACAGTATGATAAGAGACATGTCTGTCCTTCCTGCAACACAGATCCCTCCTCTGTGGCTCTTTCTCTTTTCATCACTCTCTTTTTCAGCCTCCATCATGGAACTGCACTTAAAAACTCAGAGATTATGTTCTGTTACTGCATCTGTCTGTCTGTGCTCCTGTGTGAGAAAGTCTGTGTTGACAGACGGACGGAGGGAGACAGACAGACGGACGGATGGAGAGAGACAGACAGACGGACGGAGGGAGACAGACAGACGGACGGAAGGAGGGAGACAGACATACAGACGGACGGAGACAGACAGACAGACGGACGGACGGGACGGAGGGAGACAGACGGATCGAGGGGAGACAGACAGACAGACGGACGGAGGGAGACAGATCGGACGGACGGGAGAGACAGACAGACGGACGAGGGAGACAGACAGACAGAGACGGACGGAGACAGACGGACAGACAGACAGACGGACAGACAGACGGACGGACGGAGGGAGACAGAGACGGACGGAGGGAGACAGACGGACGGAGGGAGACAGACAGACAGACAGACGGATCGACGGAGGGAGACAGACGGACGGATCGGAGACAGACATGCAGACAGACGACGGACGAGGGTGACGACGGACTGAGGGGACAGACAGACGGACGGACGGAGAGAGACATTGCAGACTTGACGGAGGGAGACAGACATACAGACGGACGGACGGACGGAGGGGAGACAGACATACAGACGGACGGAGACAGACGGACGGACGGAGGGAGACAGACAGACAGAGGGAGACAGACATACGGACGGAGACAGACAGACGGGATCGAGATAGACAGACAGACAGACGGAGGGAGACAGACAGACAGACAGACGGGGATGGTGATAGACAGACAGACGGAGGGAGACAGATGGACGGATGAGAAGACAGACAGACAGACGGAGACAGACAGACAGACAGACGGACGAGGGAGAAGACAGACAGGCGGAGGGAGACAGACAGACAGATGGAGAGACAGACGGTGAGAGAGACAGACAGACGAGACAGACGGAGGAGAGAGACAGACGATGGAGAGAGACAGACGACAGAGACAGACAGACAGAGGGAGAGAGATAGACAGACGGAGGGAGGGAGACAGACAGAAGGGACGGAGAGAGACAGACAGACAGACGGAGGGAGACAGACAGACAGATGGAGAGACAGACGGTGAGAGACAGACAGACGGAGACAGACGGAGAGAGAGACTGATGGAGAGAGACAGACGACAGAGACAGACAGACAGAGGGGAGAGAGATAGACAGACGGAGGAGGGAGACAGACAGAAGGGACTGAGAGAGACAGACAGACAGACGGAGGGAGACAGACAGACAGATGGAGAGAGAGGACGGTGAGAGACAGACAGACGGAGACAGACGTGATCTGAGAGAGACAGACGGATGGAGAGAGACAGACGACAGAGACAGACAGACAGAGGGGAGAGAGATAGACAGACGGAGGGAGGGGAGACAGACAGAAGGATCGGAGAGAGACAGACAGACAGACGGAGGGAGACAGACAGACAGATGGGAGACAGACGGTGAGAGACAGACAGATTTGAGACAGACGGACGGAGAGAGACAGACGGATGGAGAGAGACAGACGGACAGAGAGACAGACAGAGGGAGAGAGATAGACAGACGGAGGGGAGGGAGACAGACAGAAGGACGGAGAGAGACAGACAGACAGACGGAGGGAGACAGACAGACGGATAGACGGACGGAGAGAGACAGACGGACAGACGGAGAGAGACAGACTGTGGGGACCGGCTTCTACAAAACATCAGACCTGCACGTTGACCTGTATTGTCATTCCACATACATCACACTCACATGCTGCCACACACTCACAACTCTACACGACACACAGACAGGCAGGCAGGCAGGCAGGCAGGCAGACAGTCAGACAGACAGAGGGAGAAATCATGGTGAAGCTGTGAGCAGCGCTAATTAAGACAAACAGGAACAGGGCAGGCAGACGGAGGCGGGGCAGAGGGGTGAAATGAAAGAAGGGACCCTCCTCTCCAGGAATCTCTCCATCACTGTCATGTCATCACTCAATTAAAAGGTTACGCCGTGTTTATTCTTTCTATTAGCAAGATCTGGAAAACATCAACAAGCACTTATTACCAAGACTCAGCGCCTCCGGCAAAGCAACTGCTAATTACATAGTGTGTGTGTGTGTGTGTGTTCTTGGATTTGTTCCTCTTTAGGACATTTTCTGGAATAAACACCAACACTGACCTTGGATGGAGACCAAAACCTGGTCCTAATGAGGCAGAAATTGCGTTTCTGATGAAGTGGTTAAGGGCTAAGGTTTGAAGTGTGGTTAGGTTAAGATAAGGGTTAGTTAGAAGTGGTTATTAGTTAAAGTTAGGCTTAACACTTTGTTTAGTCTGTCCATATTAATGAAAGTCATCGTAGAGTGAGCGATAGACAGAGGACAGAGGACTCTCCAGAGACAATACATTGTTTTTCAGCCATTAACATCATGAAGAATGCCACTTTAAGAGGTTAAAAAAAAAAGGGTCTAAACCTGTGGTCCTGGAGAAGTCATCTTAAATAGGTTGTAGCTGTAAGTGTGCAGACCACCACCAGTGACAACAATGAAACAAGTATTAATAATAAGGGATAAATAAATATTTACATTTCATTAATAAAAGTTTGCTAGAACACAATCAACTATATGAATATGTGGTGAATTGATGAGATGGCACAGAGCAGCTTTTCTTCACCGTGGTGAGTGAAACAGTGATTGGGTAAATGGGGCAAAACCAGCAGTGGGCGGGTACAGACGCTGGGCTGATGAATGATGATTGGACGAACTGTCTGTTTGTACATATTATACACAGTAAATAAAGACACTATTAGAGTATTTCCTTGTTTCAGTTTTAAATAATTATTCTTTCAGTTTGTGTTTGTGTGTTGTCATGGGAGCAGAATTTATGTATAAATAAAGTTTTAATTTAATAAAGTGTCTGCCCTCAGCTCCTCTCAGACATATTCATATGTAAAGCTTGTAGTGCTTTTATTTTGAAGCACTTGTAGTGTCATGTATCGGTGAGGTTAATCACGACACTTGAATAAAGAGTTAAAGCACTGCACACACACACACACACACACACACACACACACGCTCTTCTTCCTGCTGTTTGAATCTCAGGCCTTTGTTTCATGTATGGAGCTTCATTTTTCACATTCTTCACAGATTATACCTCATTCTATATACCTCAGTTGTTTGCTGTTTTTTAAATCTTAACTTTTAATAGTAATGCTGTTTGTCACGTTTGTCCTCCCTCTTCTTGTCTCTGATGAACTGCAGTTGTATTCCTGTCTTGTCCTGGTCACAGATTGTAACATATTGTAAACTCATCTTCAGAGTATCTTTTAAACCACATCACCATGGTAACGGCTCTCAACATAACTCTGTTTTGATGAAAGTAACACAAAAGTGACACATAGGTAACACAATGTGACAGAAAGTGATATCGTAACATCCCTTATTACTTTTCTTTGGTTTAGTGTCTTTTGTCTGTCTGTTGTCTTCGACTTGTTAATCTCTCGGGATGATCCGTACACTTCTTTCTGATGCAATCCCATCAGATTTTCCGGGCTTGGGACCAGCACTAGGATTTCACTGGATGTGAATGGACTCAATTCACAATGAGCAATTTCTTGAAGTAACACTCACGGGATCTATTGTATGTATTAAACTCACTTTCTAAAATGGTGAACATTTTTGTTAAACAGTGTAAACAGCAGTTGTGTTAGTCCAGATGTGAGAGTGAGATAGTGTGTGTGTGTGTGTGTGTGAACATGAAAGAGTGAATGTGTAATTGTGGAAGCAGACGATAAAGCACCTCAGCCTCTCTGTGTCTCTGAGTCTCTGAGTCACGACTGTTGAGTCTTTATCTCTCCATCTACTCGTCGTCTCTTCCCATCTGTTGTCTGCTTAAATCATCCTGTAGGGTCTAGATAGGCATCTACAGCAAATCTCACACACACACACACACACACACACACACACCACCGCCATCTCCATCGCAAACCTTTACAGCGTGTGTGTGTATAAAGTTGTGAGCGATTGAATCCCCGCTAAATTAGCTTTGCGATAAACAGTAAAATGTTTGTGTGAATGTCCAAATGTGGACAAATGTGGTTTATTGTGAGTCAGTGAAGGGGCAGGAAGTGAACTACACTGCAGCACAATGCTGGTGATGAGGGCGGTGCCTGTGAGTGTGTGTGAGTGTGTGTGTGTGTGTGTGTGTGAGTGTGTGTGTGTGTGTGTGTGTGTGCGTGTGTGTGTGTGTGTGTGCGTGTGTGTGTGTGTGTGAGTTACCAGGGAGGTGGGACGGGGTTCAGTGGTAGGACACGCTTGCCCATGCTGGTATTCGTGAGAGGCTCCAAAATACCAGGGCGGTATATGTGTGGGGGAGGGAGGGGGAGGTCTCCAGGGAAGTGGCCAAATCCATGGTTCTGCAGACAAAAATAAGGCAACTAAATGAATTGACAGCTATTTTGATGATCGATTATTCGGTTTGAAGCTTTTTTCATGATTAAAACAACATGTCTGATTATTTAAGCTTCTTAAATGTGAGTATTGTCTTCATTTCTTTGCTCTGGAGAAAAAAGAAATCATTAAAAGTGAATCCTTTTGGGACAATTGAGAACATCATCATTTCCAGGTTTGACGAACACCAATCAATATTTTTTAAGGTTTTCTGATATTTTATGGACCAAACAATTAATCAAGAAAATAATCGGCAGATTAATCAATGATGAAAATAATTGTTAGTTGCAGCTCTAATATAAACATATTAAATATTCTGTTTTTTAAGTTTGGTTGTATACACAGCACTGACTGTGACACACCCCAGTATAATCATAATAATAATAATAATAACAATAATGATAACAATAACAATAATAATAACAACAACAATAATAATAACAACAATAATAATGGTGTATTATGGTTATTATTATTACTACAATAGTAATATGTTTATTGACATAGCATTTCAAAGTGCTTTACAGAATAAAGCATAGTACACAGTCAATTTCAAAACAACACAATGTGAAAATAACACATGATTATACAGTAGAAAAAAAACAAAGACATTCTAAAAAGGCTTCCTGTAAAAAGGTTTAAAAGATTCCAGATTCAGCTGACCTGAGTTCTGTGATTCCCTTTAGTGACCACATGGGCTAGTGAGCACACAGGCAGCAGCTATGATGTACACAGGTGCACGGCCATGTATTGTATTATATTATATACATGTTCAAGTCTGGCAGCTGCAGTTTGGCTCTTTTGACTGATTAGCTTAAGACGTGGACTGAAAACATGGCTGCAAGTGGGGACACACGGAAAAACACAATTCAGCCAATGAATAAAAGACTCTCCTAGAATGTACACCCACTTAGGTCATTTAATCACTAACCTGATCTGAAGGTGTTGCACTGCATGAGGTGAAGGCTGGTCAGCCCGTGTTTCACAGGGTTCCCACAGGTCCTTGAAATCCTTGAAAGTTGAAAAAAAGGTGCCCTGCATTGTTTGATGTATGCAGACTATAGGCCTTAACGCAGAACTAACTTGGAGTGCTTATTAGTGATGGTGTTTGTGGACTCTTTCTTCAGAGTAAGTCGACACATTGTAGCTGCTTACTATTTGCACATTTGACTTCAGTTCATTGAATTCTTAGATCCAAAACTAAACTGTTACATTCATATTTTTGTTCAGCGTATACTTACTTAGAGACAACAAATGTTTATTTTTCATGTTTACAAACTTTCATAGACCATATACAGCTCAAAACCAGGTGTAATAACTCCCATATACACACATGAAGGGTTAGGTATTGACTGGTTAGGGTTAAGGTTAGAGATGAGGCTTTGTTTAGGCTGTCTGAACATGTGTGTGTGTGTGTGTGTGTGTGTGTGTGCAGGTGTTTGTGTGTGTGTGTGTGTGTGTGTGGGGGGTATGCAGGTGTGTGTGTGTGCTGCAGGCGCAGGAAGGCAAGCAAGCATATGTAAAAAGGGCCAGTGGTGTGTGTGTGTGTGTGTGTGTGTGTGTGTGTAAAAAGGCAGGTATGCAGTGTGTGTGTGTGCTCAGGTGTGTGCGTGTGTGTGTGTGTGTGTGTGTGTGTGCCTGTGTGCAGGGGTGTGTGTGTGTGTGTGTGTGGGGTGGGGTGCTTGAAAAGTGTGGTGTGTGTGTGTGTGTGTGTGTGCGTAGTGTGTGTGTGTGTGTGTGTGCCAGGTGCAGGTGTGTGTGTGTGTGTAAGCGGTGTGTGTGTGTGTGGCCTGTGTGTGCTGCGGTGTGTGTGTGTGCTGCAGGTAAAAAGGCAGCTGCAGGCGTATGATATGTGGGGAAGCCTGCAGGTGGTGGTGGTAATGTGGGAAGGCAGGGGGAAGGGTGGTGTGTGTGTGTGGTGGCTCCTCAGGTGCAGGCAGGTGTGTGTGCCTGTAAGGTAGGTGGTGGTGGTGGGGGGTAGGTGCCTGTGTGTAGGTGGGCAGGTGTGTGTAAAAAGCGCGTAAAACAGCCGGTGTTTTACAGTAATTATGCTCACAGTCTTAGTTAACACTGGATGTCACTTAGCACTTGGTTTTGAGCCAAGGTCTGTTCAGACACTGTAGCCTGTCATGAGTGACACCTGCTGCAGCAACACACACACACACACACACACACGCACACGCACACGCACATTATCACTAACCCTTACCATAACCAGTTAATATCTAACTCTGACCTTAACCTAACCACAGTTCAAATCTTAGTCCTTAACTCCACCAGTTCCTCAGTTTTGAAGTTCTGCCTCATTAGGACCGGGATTTGGTCTCATGAGGACTACTGGTCCTAACAAGGTCAGTGTTTATGATAGAAAAGGGTAACACACACACACACACACACACACACACACGTAGCAGAAAGGAGAGTAAGGAAGGATATGGTTACAGCGCACAGATCTACACATGTGAGCTGACTTTACTGTGACGCAGCTCAGCTCTCTCAATGCTCATTGTGTTTGTGTGTTGTTTTAGGGGCACAGCGTTTGTTTGCTCCTGTCAGCCGCCTCATCATTCCCTTCCTGCCCTGTGTGTGTGTGTATATTGTCACCACTTAAGGACTTTTTCTGGTCCTCGTCCCGGTCCCTCTGGTCCACTGACCTTGTCAGGACCAGTGGGTTTCATGGACTCCAAAGCCTGATTCTCATTACGCAAAACCTGGTTTCTGAGGCTCTGGTTCAGGCTTGATGTGAGTGGTGGTTTGGTTATGGTTTGGCACTAATTAGTTATGGTTAATAAAGTAATGTAATGCATAGAAGTCAATACAATTTCCTAATTAATCAATCGATCAATCTTTATTGATATAGCACGTTTCATATAAGGCAATAGCTCAATGTGATAAACAGGATAAAAACATAATCAAGGAAAACAACACAACAACCAGCTCAACAAACTCAACAACCGCTGGGGAAAATGCTACTAAGAGGAAAAAACAAATCAAAAACATGAAATAAAATAGATAAATAGGAAATAAATAAATATCCATAGACTGTATATAAGCTGTATATATGCTCACATCACTACGTCCAATTATAAATGGTAAATTATATTTATGCTGTATTTATAAACACAGCTGAGTTGTTGCCATTCACCCATTCATACCCTCACATTCATGCAGTGCATCTACTGCGTGTCGGTGCAGCAGTCTGGAGCCGGTGAGGCTGTCAGAGATAGACTTTCCTGTTAGTGGTCCCTGCCTCTGTCTTTATGTTAAACAGCAGCAAAATGCTATTTTATTCAAGGAGGCTTTTAGTTAGAATGTTTTTATTTATATCTAAAATCATAATGAAAATAGCAAAATGTGCAAATTGTATGTATGTGTGTGTGTGTGTGTGTGTGTGTGTGTGTGTGTGTGTGTGTGATATGCATCTGCTGGCGTGTGGCACTACAAGGTGAAAGTGTAGCTGAACAGACGGAGGAACGGGGCAAAAGGTAAATATTTGGTCTAGTTAAAGTGCTGCTGTTAGGCTGTTTGTTTGAAACCTCTCTCTGCTTGCAGTGTGTAAACTTGGCTTCCAGATAAAGACTTGGCCCCCGCTCTCCTCCGAGAGATGAAGAGAATGAGCGTGAGGGAAGTATGACAAAATAAACACAAATAACAAATCCAAGGAGTGTTTCTTCCAGCGGCTTCTATCTGTATCAGAAACATTTACTGTTCCGTGGCACAACAAATAATAAGGTGACAAGTGAGCAAAACATAAATATGTAAGAACAGAAATGACACACTGATGACGACATCATCAGTGTGTCACGAGCTGCAGCTCCTCATGAATCCACCACATTCTGTAAAAGAATACTGAAGGGGAAGGTGGTGAGGACAGAAACATGCAGACATGGGGAGAGGGAGATGTAAAGATAGAGGAGGAGAGGTTCTCTGAGGCCAAAGATGGAGAGATAAGTCCACCAATAAGATCCAGCGTGTGAAAGAAAGAGGCTTTCTGTGTGTTTATATTTGTTTGATTGAAATGTTCTGTATATTCACAAAAATGATAGGAAAATAAAAAATACAAAACGTATGCAAATATTGTGTTTTATTAGGCAGTGGTGAAGACTTTTACTTTTATCATTTCTTAATGTTTCTTAAATTGTGTTCACTGCCAGCAGCAAGAACCAGACACATGGATGCTTGAGAACACTGCTGCCAGTGGGGACACCACACTTAATAACTGGATTTAATTCAGCCTTAGTTTGGAGTTTTTTCAGTATTTTTCAGCAGGTAACACAGCATTAAACAACAGCACAGTTTCTCTCTCTTTTTATTTTGGTCCTTCTTTCACTGATATTTCAACTGATTTAATTCATGAAATAAACAATGCCTTGCAGTGAAACATAGTGACAAACACTCACTAATGTTCATGGTCAGAAAATGAATGCACGTGTTCGTGCTGCAGTGGTCATCACCAGCTGGTCCCACTGGTCATTCAAATCCAGCTAAAATGAATGATCTTCTTAATCCAATCCAGGTGTTGCATTTACTAACACAGCCAAACAATGTCACCATTACTTCACACGTGAATCATGACAAGGGAAAACATTTCAAAGAGCATAATAAAGGTATAGTTCAGACGAGTCAGGGCTGACCTGGCTGCCATGCACCAGAACTCTACTTTCACTCTTTCATAAATTCTGAGTGACTTTTGTTAAATGTTAGAATCAGTCTTTTTCTTGTGTCCGTGCTGGTAAACATGTTTTCAATGAAAGCGAGAATTCATGTCTCAAGCACAAACTAAGAGAACAAAAAAAGACCCAACAATCTCCAGAAACAAGGAGAAGACGACGAAGATGAGCAACCATCAATGCAAGAGAGAGGCGGGATTATGACATGAGCAAAGATGGAGGTGTTTTGTTTGTGGTCTTGGACGTAGCTTGTAGTTAGCTGCTGACCGCACATCTCTGAGTCTGGTTCTGTCAGAGATTTCTTCTTCATCATTGTGTGAACTGTTGTGTTTCTCTGCTCTCCTTCATGTTGTCCATGTACAGACCTGAGATCATGTATGTTATGATGGCGCTATACAAATAACATTGAATTGAACTACAAATACTAGTCGTAGTACCTACTTAACGTGGGCGGAGTCATCACTGCACGGCTGCGTGAAACTACGGTGACTTGTTTTATAGGTGACACACACACACACACACACACACACGAGTGACTAGTGACTCTACACCAGACTCCTGGTAGTTGTTGGAGATTAACCCACGTTTTGAGGATTGTTGACTAGTTTTAAGAGATCCACAGTTTGGCGCTGTTTGGCTTGATTTGTGTGTGAGACGTCTCTTCCTGTGACGGCACTCTGTTCCAGTCAGTCTGACCAATCTCTGCATAGTTACCTACCTTAGCGCTTTTAGAACCTCACCATCAGCAACAAAAGGACATATCCATTCTTTGGTTTGTGGACATTTTATGGACCAAACGATTAATCGAGAAAATAATGGACAGATTAATCGATTATAAAGATAATTGTTAGTTGCAGCAAACATTTAGTCACAGGTATCTGGAACTGAAAAATATCGTATGTTTTTCACAAATTCATTGCGTGGGCCGGATTATACCGTCTGGTGGGCCGGATCTGGCCCGCAGGCCATACGTTTGACACCCCTGGTCTATTCAGAAGGATCAATCAGTTGTTTAAAGTAGCAGCCTCCTCTCTCAGGCTTTATTGGCGGCTCTTTGATGCTGATGTATTTTGATTGGGAATTAGTTTTCCTGCCCCCCACCCCCCCACCCGCTTCCCGCCCCACCAATAGACCAGCTAAGCAAGAACCAGCTGTACAAGCCTGTGATTACATCTCATCTCCCACTGTTTGCCCCAAATTCCCCCACAACAGACTTTTTGCTCCCTTTATCACAACTGCAAACAAGTGTCTGAGTGTGTGTGTGTGTGTGTGTGTGTGTGTGTGTGTGTGTGTGAGTGTGTGAGTGTGTGAGTGTGTGTCGTAATCTATGTTTACAGATGAAAAGGTGCGTGGAGAGGGTGGGTCTGTGTTTACAAATGAGTCAGAAAAAGAAAGACAGGTGGTGTGAGAATCAAACTTGTATTAGAGAGACTCACAGAGGCTGAGAGAGAGTTCCAGCGCTCACCCCGAGCGATGCTGCTCATATGAAAGGCCGTGGCGTGGTGGGGCAGCGCGCTGATTCAGCTGTAGGTTATTGTCCCTCAAAGATGCTTTTTTTACAGTGAAAATATTATCATACATCTGCACATATGAAGAGAGTTAGAAGCACACACACACACACTCACATTGACTTCCATTCATTTGAAGAGCCTGAACAAAGTGCTATCACTAACCCTAACTATAAGCAGATAATACCTAACTTTACCTGACTTTAAACTAATCACCATTCAAATTTATGGCACTAAAATAAACAACCTCCTGAGGCATGAGGTTCTGCCTCATGAGGACTACTGGTCCTGATAAGGTCAGTGTTTATGGCAGAAAAGGATCTAAAGAGGTAACAAATACAAGTGTTTAAACTTGTAAATAAAAAGATCAGAGGTGTCAGACTGGCAGCACACATGGGTCACATGCAGCCGCCAGATTCCATGTAGCTCAGGATTAATAATGTTCTAATGACGTCCTCTAGAATATAAACACTAAATATGTTTGTTAGCTTTAAATAACACATTAAAGAATGCATATAAGCATCACAGTGTACATCATTCCATATTAAAACAAACACCTTTACTTTGAAATTCCATGAAGATCTTAATTGCAATGTCCTCCCTTCCTGTAGTTTTTTATTTTATTTAATTTTTTTTAGCCCTCACAAACACACACACACACACACACACACACACACACACACGCACACACACACACACACACACAGCGATTCATTCGGAAAGGATTCATCCGTAAAGTGAATTCCTTCAGTCCTCCACTCAGAACCATGAGCTTTTAAAGCTTCTGACATTTGAAAACAAAAGTCATTATACATCCCATAATACAACTTGGTGGGAATGAGAAGCTTCTTTGAAGTGAGAGGATTCTCAGCACTTCAAAGAGTCTTCTCTCTCTCTCACACACACACACACACACTTTCATACTGTCATTGTCCCTGTGACAGGACGTCAGTGCTGACCTGCACCTTATTTTAAAGGGATAGTCACACTTACAACATCAGCAGCACACTCACTCAATTTTCGATTTTCGATTTCAAAACAGCTGCATTTCCATAATTCTTTTGTTTGTGTGTGCGTGTGTGTGTGCATGCGTGTGTGTGTGTATAATGTGCGTGTTACGCGTGTGCGTGTGTGCATAATGGTATTGTATTATCGTGCATGCGTGTGTGTGTGTGTGCGCGTGTGTGTGTATTGTGCTGCGTGTGTGTGTGTGTAATGTGCGTGCATGCGTGTGTGTGCGCATAAATGTGTGTTGTGTGTGATGTAGATGTGTGTGCGTGTAATATGTATGCGACGTGTCAATGTGTGTGTGTGTGTAGTCGTGTGTGTGTATGTGTGTGTGTGTGTGTGTGTGTGTTTAAAACTGATTTGAACAAAGTGTGTTAGCACTGGCAAAACATGATGCTAAAGTCTAGTGTTTTGGAGGTGATTTGTTTATAATTTGAATTTATTAATATATATATTTGTTTTATAAAATTGTCCTTTATTAGTCCCACAGGGGAAATTCCTTCTCTGAATTTAATCCGTCCTCTTCTCCTCTACCTCCCTAGAATAAGAAGCGTCAGCCACTGCTGCAGCTAACCTGCTGGGTACCCCAGCCCTTTTTTTGATCTATTGGGTTCTCAAACTGGCAACCCTCTAGGTACAAGCCAAGTTCCACTTGGCCATGAGTGCTGATTGACTTTGTGTAGTGTTGAGTAGTGTTGGCAGCCATGTTTTCAGTGAGAGTGACACGCTGGTGCCTGGTGCAGGGGCCACAATGCAATCAGCACATTTCAGTACCTCGTACAACCACAGTGCAATAAAAGCTGAACTCTCCCTTTAGTCTACACCTAAAAATAACCTCCTGACTGATGTGGCCTCATCAAAATTCACCATGACTGAACGATCTCTGGATTCTGTGCACGCCAACTGGACCCCACAGAAGAATTAAACACACACACACACACACACACGCACACACACAGATCTGTGAGCACAAAGACCAAAGCCTTTACGGCCTCCGAGCAGCATCATAACACAATGACACACTTCATTGCATCTACTGGAACTGTATGGGGTGTGAGACCTCAGGATAACCCCGTATGACCCTCTGGGCCTTCAGACTGAGGCGCCATCAAAACACGGCCTCACCGGTCGCGTTTCTCTCCCTCTCCTCTTCTTGTTATTTGTTCAGTATGTAGTACAAATTTCCTCGTGTTGCAGGCATATAAGGATCAGCGCCGCGAACTGTGCCCAACCTCGGCTTACCTTATGGAGCTCATTACGATGCCACAGAGTTCAGGCCTGACAGATCCAATAACCCCTCCACCGTCGTTCAGGGGAGAAATTGCTGCGAGCGATCCATGCCGAAAAACGCCCCGTGTCTCACCCCGCGTTTAAAGTTAGGATCCTTATCATAATTAATTCAATAAAGCGGTAATGTGCTGCAAAACCGGCACCCCGACCCCCCTCCACCCCCCTCCACCCCTGCCTTGTCCAGTGTGCAGGGGGATATAGGCTTTCAGGTCCAGGCTCTCTCACTGACTTCAGTGTCGGGGGTAATAGAGAGCAGACAGGAGTCATTGAGCGATGGGTATGTGAGCACCGGTGTGAGTAAAGAGGCCTAATCGAATTTGTTTTAGACTTTAGAAAGATACTTTCAGGGGTTTGTGTTAATAACCTAATAACAATAAGAAACGGAAAGCTGAGCCAAGGTCAACAGTGGAAGGAGACCATTTTTAATTTGGAAAACTGAGGCGGGCTCCGGATAATTGGCTCCCATCCTGTGCATGTGCATGCGTCACACGGCTGATGGGACATGAAGTCAGTTACCCTGAAAACGTGAAGCACATAATTATGACTTTCATACTTGATTCATCAGAAATGCAGAAATTTGTGCAAAATCACACAAAAAGTCGTGTAAAATGTTTAATTAATCCACAAAGCAAAAATATTCAGTTGACTGAGGAACAAAGAAAGAGGACATACTCACATTAAAGAAGAACTCACTCAAAACAATGAATTGATTTAAAAAGCTCCTGTTGGGTCTCTATAATATTGTATTTAATATGAAAAATACCTTGAGATTATATGATGATTATATTTTGAACAGGAAACAAAAATATAAATCAAATATAAAATGCAAATGAAAAAAAGATTATACATTGGCACTTGGCAAATTGAATGGAATTAATGTAGTAATTGATTGCATTAGTTATTGATTAATTATTGGTAAAAGTAGATTTATTTCGAACATCAGTGAAACAACAAATCCAAACAGTTGTGGTTTTTATGTTAAAAGTTGAATCTTAACTATCTCATGACTGTGCTGAGGCTCATAACGCAGAATAATATCAATATTTTCAGTGACACCAGCTTTAGATCATGTTGCCTGAATTATTTTGACAGACTTGTGAAGGATTAAAGCTCTGATCACAGTGTGTGTGTGTGTGTGTGTGTTCTTGTATTTGTTACCTCTTATTTGTTAGCTTTTATGACCTTAGCAGGACCAATAGCCTTCATGGAGACCAAAACCTGGTCCTAAGAGTTCGCTAATCACTTTCAAGGCATGTATGGGTCTGGCTCCTATCTATATATTTGAAATGTGACCCCTTATGAGCCACCGTGCAGCCTTAGATCCCCAGACGGGGTCTGCTCTCAAGTGGAGGCTCAAATAGACTTTGTTAGACATGAACCCTGCAGAACTGGGTCCGACACACTTGGTTTTACATTATGTAAAAATAGTTCATCTTATATTGTGGTGTTTTATGACCGTGTCACACTGCAGGTCACAGTCAGTGACCTTTGACAGCACAACTCAAGATGGTTCATTTACAAATTCATTCAAAGATCTTTGTTGTCGTCGTTATCCAGAAATACCATAAGTAACAATAATAATTAATAATAATAATAATATTAAAGTATATAATATTATAATATTATATAGTATATAATAATAAAGTAATCCATCTTCTATTGCTTTATCCTCCACAGCAGGGTCGCGGGGGTGCTGTGGCTGACATAGGGCGATAAGCGGGGTTCATCAGTGCACATAGAGACAAACAACCATTCACTCTCACGGTCGAGTGACCTAATCACCGTGTTGCATGTTTTTGGACTGTGGGAGGAACCCGGAGAACACGGAGAACACCCACGCACACACGGGGAGAACATGCACACTCAAGGCAAATAATCAAATAAATGAAATTAAAAAGAACTGTTCTAAAATCAATCAATGTTGTTTGGTTATGAAAATGTCACAAAATGGTGAAAAACCTCCCAAACATCCTCTCACAAACTATAAAGAAAGCATAACATGTTCACAGAACTTATCTTATCTTAAACTATTTCATAAACATGTTGATACATGCAGTGTTGATATTAAATCCTTATCCTGAATAAAAACTAAAGATTCTGCAAACTCTGGCACTGCCTTTGATTCCTTTGCTCGTCCGATGGAGACATTAATCCGAGCGTCTGTGCTCGGTAAATCAAAGGTGAATAAAATAATAAAGGTGATACAGAGATGATTGGAGCTGGACCACTGAGATCTTCATAGGAAGGAAATGTATCATTCTGGAGAAGTGTAAACAAAAGTGACACTCACATTTCCCTGACATTTGAATATGATGAAATCCCTCCCACATCATTGTCGTCTTCCTCTCTGCAGCTAAGCGCAAAGGAAACATGGCGACATGAGTTCAATGATTGTGCGTGTGCGATGTTAGTGGGTCGGTGGTGGAAGGGTCGACAGCTCCTCAGTCGACTCTGAGTATTTGACCAAAATTTGCACCCGCTCCCTACACCCCGCGCCCCACCACCACCTCCACTGTCCTCCTCAAACCTCCGCTCAGATAGATTAAATTGGATCAAGATGACACCAATAATTGGCTCAAGCTGGGACCGGTGCGCAGACCCAATGATCCATATCTAACTCCTTTTGCTGCAGCGGTGGTGTCCCTTTTCCCGCGCCGTGCTCCATTTGGAATGGTTTACCTTGGCTCCGTCACAAATGTTTTCAGCTCAATCCCCCACGGAACACAGCGGCCCGCTGACATCACGAAAGCGACGGGAAGGTTACATTTTTCACAGATGTCTGTGAAATTACCGACGAGCCGGCTCGCTGTGCTCGGCCCCGTGTTTCGGTGTGAAATGTCCCCGTTTGATATCAATATCCTCGACCCTTGGAAGGAAAATAGAATTACAAGTGAAGGAGATGATTTGTTTGAGTGTCTGGAGTCTGCGCTTGATCTGTGTTTAGATAACGAGGAAACAGTAAACTGGAGGCCTTATAGACTGAGTATAATTTTGGCGTGAGTCAAAAGAACAGATGAGCGTTATCTTCATGCTTTGCAGAATCCAGGGAAAGTCACCTCTGCTGCAGAAAGACAGCTCTGCTGCTGCTGCTGCTGCTGCTGCTAATCATCTCCCTGCTCCACGAAGCTGATTTATTTTCTTATGGCCGCGGTAAAAGAAAATGTTTTAAACGCTAATGAATTTAAAGAAAATTGTTTGAAAGTGCAGCAACACGAGCACAGAAAAGCCTAATCAGAGACAATATACACCAGCCGGTGGCTGCTAAATAGGTCTGACATGTTTGTTATGCTTAGAAATTCCTGACTACTGGAATCTAAATTCATCCATCAGGTCAGTGATTTACTTGCCACGCTGTTGTCTCGGCCCTGCTCCGTCTACAAAACCTTCATTCTGTCAAATGTGAGCATTGTTTTTGCAGAGATTACGTCTTACATGGCAAGTAGGGCACTGAGAACAGTGAAACCGGATCAATGGTGCAGGTTATCTGTGGAGAGTCCTGTTGGTGCATTCAATTAGTCTGGCACTTTATCTAATGCTCGAAACTCAGCCATACAGGCTCGAGTAATTGTCCTACACTAGAGCTGTAGACAAAAACCCGGCCTGTCACATCTGATCCAAGCAAAGCCTCCAGGATCCCGTCACTTCATCACCAAGGTTACTAATCAGATTTCCATCCAGTACAAGCCACATGCGGGATTTCCTGATCAAACACATGCGACTTGGCTCCGCCGACTGGCCCCTGCGCGTTATCTAACATGTTGTCAATGCAGCGGGGTCAAGCGCAGTCTAAAGCTCGGGCAGAAACACTATACCTGTCTCCTGCAGCAGCCTGGAGGTCGAGGGTCAAAGTCAGGACTCACATCAGTGAACACATCCAAATAACATGTTACTGTCACTCTTCTCATTAATTATGCATGCACACACTTAACAGACTTAACATATTTATGAGCCACCTGATGATGCCCCCACATGTGGGAGCCCAGGTTAATAATCAAAGCAGGCTACAGTAATGTTTGAGGCCCTGTGGAGCCAATCACATGCTCCCTTGTTTATTGACACAGACTTGACCTCTGAACCCTGCCTGTGCCTGCCAAGAGCTACGGTTTAGTCATGGTGTGTGTGTGTGTGTGTGTGTGTGAAAAGGGAATATCTGGCGGTGGCTGAGTCTCCTTTAACAGCAGCCAACAGCAAAACCTGGAGAATTTTTCCAGATCCAGTGACTCAGTGGAGGTGTAAACACAGAGGACTGAAACCGTCAGTAGATTAATATTCTGTAAAAAATACAAAAATCTGTCGCAGGAAAAGCTGTGGCTCCTTTCTACTGGTTATCAACTATAATAATGACTCAAGTAAAAGTACTGTTACTTTAAGATAATAACGACTCAAGTAAAAGTACTGTTACTTTAAGATAATAACGACTCAAGTAAAAGTACTGTTACTTTAAGATAATTATGACTCAAGTAAAAGTACTGTTACTTTAAGATAATAATGACTCAAGTAAAAGTACTGTTACTTTAAGATAATTATGACTCAAGTAAAAGTACTGTTACTTTAAGATAATAACGACTCAAGTAAAAGTACTGTTACTTTAAGATAATAACGACTCAAGTAAAAGTACTGTTACTTTAAGATAAATTATTACTCAAGTTATTCCTCAAATAAAACAATAATACATTAATTGTTTGGGAAATTAAATACATCACCCTTTAACTAAAAGTACAGTAAATTAGGATTATTAGTAAAAGTATTGGTTAGCTGCTCAGCTGACAGCGGAGAGCTGAAACCCGGTATCCAGAGTGTATAACAGTCCAAGTCCACTTGGAGCCTAAATCTGCAGCTGAGCCACTACACGATAGTTTATACATGCTGAAATAATAAATCATAATTAAATACAGCTGTTTTTTTTGTTTACTCTTAATCGATCGTTTTCTTTATTGTAATTCTGCACCATCAATGATAAATGATAAATGTTTTGTGTGTCTTGTACATTTGTGTATCCTATGGCTGTTGTTCTCATGAGTTTTTGAGGATTTACCCATTTGCTATAACATTTGAAAACTAATCTTCAAATTCACTCCTAAATGTCTTTGAACTATCAAATAGGGTTAGATTACACCACTAGAGCTATGGTGGTCTGCATGAGAAGTGTGGCCTGGAATGGCATCAGATTCCCAGCCTGAATTATTGTCCCAGTCCAACACTGACGGTAGCTGACGTCACACAATGTTTCTATAGATGTACTTTATATACTAGACAACACATCAATCAACCCATCTCTGTTTTCTTTATAAAAGTTAAGATGATAGCGATCGATGATGTGTAAAAACATATGGAGACAGAAGAAGACAGATCTACGGGAACCCACAAGCACCAGATTCATGGTGAGCTCTCAGTAAATGGTGGACTACACGAGATTTACCAAGAGCTCGTCTGCACAGTAACACTAACAATTATGCTGACACAACATTAACCCTGACAGTGACAACAACACTATCTTCAGCCAGTAGACTCCAGAGATGAAGGTTTGTGATGAAGCCGGATGACGTCCTTTTTTTTCCTCCCCTCCAATTTCAGTGACTCTCAAAAAGGAAGTTAAGCAGGAAGTTGAAGATGTTTGATGAGTTTCCAAACTTGTAAAAAAGGATGTTGAGGGGCATTTACAAGGATCTGACAGGTTGAATGTTCATTTGTGCTGCATCTCAGGCGACCAACATGGTGGCTTATAGAAACGGACTCACGTGATGTCCAGAGTCATCCCTACATTTTCTCAGGTCATTGATCTCAGGTCGCTGTGCATGGACATCATCATGGAGAGCAGAGAAACACAACAGTTCACACAATGAGCAAACACTAGGGGGCAGTGGAGAGAAGAAAAAACTCCCTTTTAAAAGAAGAAGAAATCTCTGACAGAACCAGGCATTCATCCACATGTAAATGTCGTGTTTACATGTGGACAGAGAAGACCCTACTTCAGCCTGAAAACATGCTGTCTTTAGCGGTTTCACAAAATGAATAGAGGAGAAAAACAAAAAGTGACTTTCACAGACACACAGATCAGTGCTTGTTCCACACACAGTCGGCTGCACTGCACATCCACAGCATGTTCTTGTGTCTGTGTGTGTATGTAAGTGTTAAGGTTTATGACAGAAAGTCGCTAGATCCATGACTGAGTTCATTCTGTGTCCATTATTATATTTATTTATTTTTATTTATTTATTTATTAATTTATTGGAGTAGCGTTGCAGTCCTGGCATATATATGTACTACAGAAACTTTTCAAAAATGAAAAAAGAAAAATATCTGTGTGGGTGTGGGTTATAATTTTCAGCATGGTACATCACTGCTGCATCCATCGCTAAACACTGCAGTGTTTCTAAAAACCCTGAGCTGGAGCGTTGTTGCACATATGTGTAATGTATGGTCTAAAGTGTTATGTTCATCAACAGTCAGCAAGGTTTTCTGCTGACTTCTGACTTTTTGACAGATTAATCTATTCATCATTTTTTTGCATGTGAGGACCTGGAGAAAACAGGAAGAAGATAACTTCCCCTCCTTACAGCGTCCCAGCAGACATGTTGGTCTGAACCAGTCTTCTCTTCTCATCACATCTTCTACACATCACCACCTGCTGTCAAGCTCTTCACTGGCTGAAGGTTCATTGTTGAATAGATTTTAACATCTTACAGTTCTGGTGGTCGTGCTCCTCCTTACTTATGACAGGTGCTGGTCCACGCTGCAGCGTGTGACTAGTTTTCCACTCAAGCACTGAGATAACAGGAGGTGAAACAGTGAATGGAGTACTGCAGAGAAGCCACATGTGAGTTCAGGTTCGTACAGAGGCCTGATGCTGCTGCACTGCCTGAGAGCACGATGAAGACTGATCATGGAAAAAGAAGTGTGAGAGAATGAGGCAGACGGACAAACTGTCGGGACTGAGCGTGGAAGACAGAGACAGGGAGTGCTGAGTTCTGAGGGTTAGGCTGATTCTGTTTCACTTAATGTAACCATGGAGGCCTGGGAGCCCCACTGCTGCCTGCTCTGGGCTCTTTAATGTAAATAGCTGTCGCTGCCCTAACGCTGAGGCACATGTGAATGCACCGTAGCCGTGTTATATGACTCTGAAGTGAACAGCACTCACAGACACAGGAATTCCTGCTCCAGCACTTTTCCCATCACAGAGTGTGATGAGGGGGGGACAAACGGACAGAGAGACAGAGAGAGAGACAGAGAGAGAGGTGAATGTGGTGAGAGAAGAAACTTTTTTTGGCATGAGGCTAAATACAATTACCAGAGAGACATAGCTCTGTACAACGGAAGAAAAGCAATTTATGGAAGGAGAGAAAGAAGCAGAGATCTCCTGGAGTGAAAAGTTCACAATCTCTTCAGAAAAATGTCCTCCGCGTGGAGTTCAGTGGTCCCTCGGGGGTTTTCCTGAAGTGCCATGACCTGATTGGCTGTCAGCCTGAGATTGAGGCGCCTGATTGGCTGTGGCACATTCCACATTCTGACCCTCTCCAACATTCCCGTTCATGTCGCCCGATCACGTTATACACGGCTGCTTCAGACGGATGACGTGGCTTTAATTTGTCCCAACAGGAGGGTCCACGGCACGCTGACGCTCACAGACGTGTGGCGGCGACCTGGTGGTAGAGCGAGTGGTCTTTCAACAGGAAGGTTGTGGGTTTGATTCCCGGCTCTGCTAGTCTACATGCCGACGGGTCCTCGGGCAAGACACTTCACAGCTCCTGACGGCTGTCCAAGCAGTGTGTGAAAATGTATGACAGAAAACGCACTGCTAATCGATGAGCGATATGAATGTGTGAGTGAATGGGTGAATGGCAAAAACTGCAGTGTAGAAAAGCACGTCACAAATACTGATGATTTAACGCACTGTACGGTCAGGGTGAAGCAAAACTGACTCCACCCACGACAGTCAGCTGACTGGGCCACAGGAAGACGTCACTCCCTCACGATGGGTGTAAATATCTCATGGAAGCGTCTTGTTGAGAGCTGCTGGATGTCCTCCGCTGTCCTCCGCTGTCCTCCACTGTCCTCCACTGTCGTCTGTTCTCTGGTGCAAACACAGCATTACACTACTGTGCAACTGTGCAAGCAAGTTGTCTTCCAACTGGACGGTTGTGGGTTTGATTCCCAGCAGTCTTGTACTTGAAAGCTATATTTGAGTAAAAGTGCAAGAATCTTACCAGAAAATGACTTTGGTGGAAGTTAAAATCACCTTTTAGTAAGTGAAAGTAAAAGTATTTAAACAAATTACAATTATGAATATGACAGTTATGGCTTCTTAACAATAAAATCATAATAATAGACACAGGTGAACAACTTCAAACAATATTAAAATGAACCTTCTGTCATGAATGGTGACAAACTCTCTGTGTCTGCTCGTGTTTTTGAAACTTTTTGGAACCTTTGGAGTCTGTGGCGCTTCCACTGTGTTTTCATTCAGACCAAATCTGCGCTTTATCTGCGCGAGCTCGCTAGCTCACCAGTTAGCCGCTCAGCTGAAACGGCTGAGAGCTGAAACCCGGCGTCCGGAGTGTACAACAGAAACCCGGAGACCAGAGCCTCGGTGTCTGACACGTTAAACAACGAGCCTCTGATGAGTTTTAAGTCCACTCGGAACCGAAATCTGCGGCTAACAGCTGAGCGGCTAACAGCTGAGCGGCTAACAGTGGGTGCCGCTAAAAAGTAGCGACTACAAACAGGCTTTACGTCACCAGTTCAACTTTTATTTTGTAGTAACAAAGATGGTTAAGGGTAAATGTATCAGAGTAAAAGTTCCCATTTTATTTAGGAAATGTAGTGTAAAAGTAAAATTCAGAAATATAAATAACAAAGTACAGATATGTGAGTACAGTAACAAAGTATTTGTAGTTCATAACATGAGAGTGAAGGAGTGAATGGCAGGAAGTGTCATGTAAAGCAGCTTCAGTGCTCTGCTTCTACACATTTGAGCAGCACCTGCTCAGTATTTGTTATTACGTCACTGACAACATCACTGATAAGAAGTTTCCACGCGCACTCGCTCAGCTCTTACTACCATCAGTCATCGGCCTCATCTCATGTGTCAAACCATGATGTTCAGACCTGGCAACCCTCGCCCCGCTGCCCCAACGCCCAGCACAATACTCCACATCCTTCCATTGTCCCCGCTGTGCCTGCATCTGCCCCCTTCATCAGAGCCATGAGGGCATAAGTGTGGGTGCCCGTCCTGGTCACGTGACACACATGCATGCATGCGTTTATGCACAGCAGCTCCAGACCCCTGACATGACTCATGTAGGTCAAAGGTCAAAGGCGATACCAGTGCACATTCTGTGCAGTAAGTGGTAATGTGTTAACAGTGCAAAAGATGATGATTATGATCATTATTACACTGATCATGTCACTTTACTATTCATCAATGATGTATTCAGTATCTGCTTTAATCTGTTTTCAGTCACTTTAAAGATCAATGTATTTTTGATGTAGTGTCATTTCATTGATGTTTTAAACTTTGAAACTTGCAGAGTAATTGTTCCTTTTCCTAATCCCAATCTTAATTAAAAATAAAAATAATCTTCAATCTGTCACGTGAATACTAACTTAGTGTTTGATGGTATAAATGGTAGTAACATTAAGTGGTTGTCATTTTCTTTATTGATTAATCTGCTGATTAGTTGAATTGTATGAAATATGTATAAAATTGTTATTTCCCAAAACAAGAGATATCATACTTTTTATTTTATAAAAACAACCAAAGCAAACGAAACAGTCGCTGTAGTCAGTTAATTAAATGTTAATGTTAATGTTAATTCTAGTTTATTTTAAATATGAAAACTCATGTCAGCTTCCTGATAAACAACTCCAACACTTGTTTGCGCAACATTTCCTCAACAGATAAGAGCTTTGCTACGCAAATGTGAACGTGATGTGATCAGGTGGACGTGGAGTCGAGGACTGTTCTGCCTGACGTCCTCTCTGCAGCCGCGGCCGTGTTACCGCGGCGCCGGCGTTCCTGTGCGCTCTTGTTTATCAACGCTCAGCATCAGTAGTAACCCTGCTGCTCATGTAAAACTGCAAACCCTGGGCCTTACACTGAAGGGCTGGCTGAGCCCCAACAGGATGTGCTGGGGAGGACGGACACGGACAGACACCAGGCAGAGAGGTAAATGAACACATGAGGAAAATGAAAGAAGAGAGTGTGAGGGAGGTAACAGTGTCAGAGGTTCTCTGTCTGCCCACCTTGTCATAACTTCGCCTGAACAATGGGACGTTCACGGCGTTTGGTTCCAATCAGAGAGAACACAAACCCAGCACCGTATTACATCATGAAAAAAGGATAAAGAGGTTAAGTCGAACGCCTTCCACCAGGTTATGAGGAACAGAAACAAACGGAGCCCCAATAGAAACAAAACCATCCCTACCGCACACTTCCAGTAACAGATTTCGGAAAATTGGGAAAACACTGTTTGACTCAAACCACTTAGACTCACGTCCACATCACAACAAAGACGCTGTCCACAAAACCAAACCTGAATATTATTCATAACAGTCGCTACCCGGAGACTGGGCCTCGGTTTGTGCACCAGCAGAGCACGAATTTCCAAAACAGATATGGATCTTATCTATTCCACATTCGGGATTTTAAGATCTCCAGAATGCCCAAGAAATGGCGATCACTCCAAATCTAAACGTCCAAAATGTCAAATCAGTGACATTTTATTAACTCTATTAATGAGGCATTTAAAGCACACACACACACGCACTTTCTGTCTCTCTCACACACACACACACACACACACAGAGCAGTGTGTCAGTGTGTGCTGTCTCTGCGGTAATTCGAGACCAGAGGGGACTTTTGAGAGGAAAGCAGCTCAAAGCTAAGTGAGAGCAGCTGATGTTGCATCATACTTCAAACATTCTTCAAATTAACAATATGTCAAAGGGTACGGAGTGCTCTCTGGTGTACACACACACACACACACACACACACACACACACACACACGCACACACGCACTCAATGCTGCTTTAAGATAAGGAATAACCAGCACTTCTGCAGATAAACGTCCACTCTGTGATGGAGCTCCAAATTCACACATTTTAACATGTATCATGGGATGCAAAGGTGTCGGTGTTGTTGTTGTTGTTGTTGTTGTTGTTTTTGTTCTAATATCATTCCTCTATTATTATTATAAGGTTGTGTTCTGAAGCAGCGAGGGGCAGATTCTCACCAGTGCTGGACGTTGCAGATGTTTCTCCAAGGCCAGCTGTTGGAATGTTTTCCCGCTGCATGAAGAGGCGAGGGTAGCAGCGGCAACACTCCCGGCTCGCCCCCGCTGGGTCACATGTGACTGAAGAGAACCCGTGCAGCAGACCTTCGTGGACATCGGGACGTGGCGCAGGTCACTCAGGGTGGACAGGAGGTGATGGAGAGAGCCGGAGCCTCCCCCCTCACATGGGGACGGATGTGCAGGGGGGGAGATATAGTATGGACACACACACACACACACACACTGTTAAATAAACAACACTGTTTACACTGTGTATATGTGATACAGGGTCCATGATTCCAGTAACATCAGCGGACAACAATTCTGTGATTATAGTCATACATCATGTTTATATTCTGGCTCCTTTACCTGGAAACATGTAGTGAAAGGGAAAACAATTTCCAAAAAAATAAAAATAAATAACTAATAATATTCCAGTTTCTTCATTACTAGAATTACTAGCCATGTCTTTTTGTCCTTGACTACACGGGAGGAACCTTTGCTCTCACAAGTCAAATGTGACCCATGACGGCGTAGAAGCACATTCAGATGTCGTCACATCAGATTCAGGCCTCGTTCATATTTGGAAAAAGTCATGGAATTCTAAATGTCTTACTTCCACCTCAGTCTATTAACTAGAGCTGCAACAATTAATCAATTAATCGATTTTTAATCAATTACTAAATTAATCGGCAACTGTTTTGAGTAATCGGGTCAAAGCTTTTTCATGATCAAAACAAAATTTTGGATTGTTTAAGTTTCTTAAATGTGAGTATTTTCTTCATTTCTTTGCTCTGGATAACAAAGAAATCATTAAAAGTCAATCATTTTGGTTTGTGGACAAAACAAGACATTTGAGAACATCATCATTTCCAGGTTTGACGAACACAAATCAACATTTTTTTAAGGTTTTCTGACTTTTTATGGACCAAACGATTCATCGAGAAAAGAATCGTCAGATTAATCGATTATGAAAATAATCGTTAGTTGCAGCTCTACTATTAATTAACCATTCTCAGGTCAGTAAGTCCACCCTGTGGTTTGTGTCCCAAGATATTAACCCGTGTAAATGCAGATTTCAGATATGGTCACTTGTGAAAGACATCGAGAGTTGCACTGTAAATTGTTGTTTCAATAAAGTGACTTCAGTTCCAAAATAATCACTTTTTAAATCAGTATTTACAAATGTAACACAATGTAATATTGTAATTTATTCCTTTTAAAAGAGACCAATGTGATTAATAACTTATTATACTTCCTGAGTGACTTGCCCAGCACTGTTCTGGTTACACAGTTTACATTTGTATATGTTGTTGATTTTTTGTAATTATCTTATTCATTTTTCCTCTTCTTCTTTTGGCTTTTCCCTTTAGGTGTCGCCACAGTGGATCATCTCCCTCGTGTCCTCTTGTGTTACACCAACTGTCCTTATGTCCTCCTTCACTTCTCTGTGGTCTTCCTTCTATTGTGCTTCTGTAGTCATTTTATTTTCTAGTATTTATATTTAGGCACGCTTATTACCTTTACTTTTTGATGTCTCATGCACCGAGGTCAGGCTTCCTGGATTATTTAAGCCCATTTCAAACAGCAAGTCTCCCTCCATCACTTTCACGAGTTCACCTGTGACACGGTGAACAGGTGCGGACAGCGTGATGCTTTAAAGGAGCAGCTGATTGATGCTGACACACGTGTCCAAACATCTCTAATGTCGGACGCTAATTAAGATTAAAACCTTCTCCTCAGCGCTGACAGGCGGCGTCATGAATGGGTACAGTGTGTGGGGTGTTTGATGTGCAACGTGGGGCAAAAAGTGACAGAGTGTGAAATGCCCTGTGACAGTTACACTTAAACATGCTAAGGCAAAGCTTAAGCATTTATTATTGTCATTAGAATAAATAACAAAACTACAAATGTTCTCCTCCTAACATTAGACCTATAGTCACAACATCCTGATGACGATTTCCTCCAGACGTGTCATTTCTAAAGCAATAAGAGTAATATTTATTCACCTTTTCAGTATTTGTTCAAGATCTGTGCGTCATGTTTTTTTCTTCTCATTCATTAGTGCATTATTTGTGTGCACTTGTTACTATATAATTAAAATGGATAAATCCTTGTAGCTAACAATAGTTATCAATCATTTATTTTTCAAGCTGACAAAATGCTCCACACACTGAGATGAAGCATATATGATGCTTTTACTAACCGTGACCTGACGCCCTCTAGTGGACACTTAACATAACACATACATGTACATGTGTTATGTTCAACATACAGTACTCATGTACTTACAGAGTACACACTACACAAATCTGTGGGTAATGACAATGGGATCTTATATGTGGCAGAGTTGTTATCGAGGTGTGTATGTGTTTTTTACTACGTGTGTGTACTTGTATGGAGACCAAAACCTGGTCCTACTGAGGTCAGAACCGAATTTCAGTGACAATTTGTTATACGTTTAACTGTGGTTATAAGTTGTGTGTGCTCAACATATAAAGGGAGTGAGGACATGTTGTCAGGCTTGGTGTTATGGTTAGGGTTAGGGTTAGACTTAGACTTTAGTTGTGATGGTTAAGGTTAGGGTTAGACTTAGACTTTAGTTGTGATGGTTATGGTTAGGGTTAGACTTAGACTTTAGCTGTTGTGGTTAAGGTTAGGGTTAGATGATGTATGGTTAGGGTTAGACTTAGACTTTAGTTGTGATGTTAGGTTAGACTTAGACTTATGGTTGGGTTTGGGTTAGACTTAGACTTCAGTTGTGATGGTTAAGGTTAGGGTTAGACTTAGACTTTAGTTGTGATGGTTATGGTTAGGGTTAGACTTAAACTTCAGTTGTGATGGTTAAGGTTAGGGTTAGACTTAGATTTTAGTTGTGATGGTTAAGGTTTGGGTTAGACTTAGACTTTAGTTGTGATGGTTAAGGTTAGGGTTAGACTTAGACTTCAGTTGTGATGGTTAAGGTTAGGCTTAGACTTTTAGTTGTGATGGTTAAGGTTTGGGTTAGACTTAGACTTCAGTTGTGATGGTTAAGGTTTGGTTAGACTTGACTTTAGTTGTGATGGTTAAGGTTTGGTTAGACTTAGACTTGAGTTGTGATGGTTAAGGTTGGGTTAGACTTAGACTTTAGTTGTGATGGTTAAGGTTTGGGTTAGACTTAGACTTTGAGTTGTGATGGTTAAGGTTTGGGTTAGACTTAGACTTTAGTTGTGATGGTTGGGTTTGGGTTAGACTTAGACTTTATGCTTTAGTTGTGATGGTTAAGGTTTGGGTTAGACTTAGACTTGAGTTGTGATGGTTAAGGTTAGGGTTAGACTTAGACTTTAGTTGTAAGAAGATGAGTGTGTCCTCAGTGAGAATGCTGCGTGTAATCAGAGTACACACTGAAGACTCAGTGCACCTCTGTCTTCCTCTCTGTATTTTGGCTGGAGTGAAACAGTGGAGCCGGCCCTATAAAAGTAAACGTCTGTCACTTGACTGGTGCATCATCGGTCGGCTGGCTGAATTATCAGGCTGGGGTCTCAAATTTAGACCATCCAACCATCACCAGTGTGATAAAATAGTTAGTGGTCTACTGCTGCCTCATTTTAAACATTTGTGTCACTTTGTTTAACGTTTAAAGGATTTGAAAAACTAAAATCACAAAACAAAACTGATGAACTGATGGACAGATGGAGGCAGCAGTGGATCCACAAGGATTTACAACGTTTCCAGTCAGAAAAGAAAATCTAACTGTGGCTGAAATATTGTACTTATCATTGCACAGATTCTTTTAGGTGAGAGTTTTATAAAGCGACTAAAATGTGTACCAGCTGGCTGCCATGTTTTCAGTGAGAGCCTCAGGCTGGTTCTTTGGTGCAGGGGTAAACACAGGACAGTCTGACTATATGTGTTAATATCTCGCTATCATCTGTTTCCTGACCTTAAACACACATTGTCCAACCATAGGATTTCTAGTCTTTTTCCACGAAGAATCCTTTTCATCTTTGTCATCATAATATATTGCCATTGCCGTTTTGGGATTTTGGAGACAAAAAAAAAAAGACTTCAATTGGTAACAAATAAATAATTTAAGTTGATTCAAACAACATTTACCAAGTTATATGAAAACTATTTACATTACAATGCATTTAGTTCATTTAGGTCAGTGGTAAACTGCTGGTATGTGGGCTGGCAGATGTTTTCACATTATTTTTTATTATTATTATTATTATTATTATTGTTATTGTTATTATTATTATTATTATTATTGTTATTATAGTTATTATTGTTATTATTATTATTATTATTAGTAGTAGTAGTAGTAGTAGTATTGTTATTATTATTATTATCTTCCCAAAAATGACTTTCATTATTCTGGAAAAACATGAACCAAAGAGAACTCAAAGAGAGTCAATGTCTATAAA
Organism: Solea senegalensis; assembly: GCF_019176455.1. Lineage (NCBI taxonomy): Eukaryota > Metazoa > Chordata > Actinopteri > Pleuronectiformes > Soleidae > Solea > Solea senegalensis. The sequence continues at coordinate 27,299,018 of NC_058028.1, read as the reverse complement.
AGAATAGCATATGTTAAAATATAATATTATATATATATATATTGTATGTATATATGTGTATATATATATATTTATAAATATATATATATATATATAACTCTAACCCTATATATTTAATACATATAAAAAAGAAGCAGTAATAGATGTACAATAATTATTAAGTATAGTTTACAACAAAAATTCTTTTTGTTTTGTAATCATAATAATCATTAACTAAAAGAAGTTGTTTTTGTACAAGACTAGAAAATATTTAGTAGAAAATTGCTTTGATGTTGATACAATGTTTCAGCCTTAGAAAAAGGTTGGCCCTAACTAACCTGCTGACTCGTGATTAAGTTATATTAAGTTATATTAAGTTATATTAAGTTATATTAAAGTGATATAAGTTCTTTTTTCCAGTGCAAGACATCATCATGTATTTAGACGGCCCTGGATTTCCAGGTCAGACAGATGTATCAAATGTGGTAACATACACACCACAACAACAACAACAACAACAACAACAACAATGACAACGACAGATGTTAGCATCTCGCGTGTAACTTCATTTCCCCTGGCATCAGTGCAGAAGCCCCTCCCCTCTCGTGCGCGACTGTGCCGTGACAGACATGACAGTTATAAATCACCTTCTCTTCCGTCGGTTCCCAACCGGACCTGGGGTGAGAGGGTGGGGGGTGGGGGTGTTGTCTCTGGCTAAAATTAGAGGCCATCTCAATCAACACACTGATTTAGCGGTAACAAGTGTGTGTGTGTGTGTGTGTGGGGGTATGTGATCAGTAAGTGGCCTTTGACGATTTAAAAAAAAAAAAGTACTATCTCACTTTGAGGCAAAAAACAGCAGAGAGTAATGTTTTGCCCGGTGACAGTGAGTGTAATCAGTGTCCCACAGGAACAGGAAATCCAGTGGGATCAGTCTTCTGATCTGCTCCAGACACACACACGCACACACACACACTGCACACACACAACCTTTCTTCTATTAATTTGGACAACCAGCACAAAGTGTAGCAGTGACTAGACCTAACCCTAACTTTAACTAAACCACAGTTCAAATCTGTGACTACTGGACAAGGTCACTGTTTATGTCAGAAAATGTCCTAATGAGCTAACACTGAGGTAGTACACACACACACACACACACACACACACACACACACAGTGGTGACCTCTGACCTTCTAAAAGGCAGGGTATTAGCTACCTTATCAGTGCCACGCTCCCCTGTTACCCCATCTCACCCCTCACCCCAATCTTGAATTATAAAAACAAAGTGAGAGTTAAATAACCGGGAGGTACAGGAGTGTGTGTGTGTGTGTGTGTGTGTGTGTGTGTGTGTGTGTGTGTGTGTGTGTGCGTGTGTGTGTGTGTGTGTGTGGTGTCTCATGTTGCATATAAACCCGTAAACCTGGACCAGCTTAAAACAAATGCAGTGGAGATGTGTGAATGTGTGTGTGGAGGTTGTGCCAGCAGGGGGCCGTGTGGGGGATGAAGGTGAGGTTGAAGTGACATCATGAATGTGAATGTGTGAGCATGTGAATGTGTTTAGATGTATAACAACATGACGTTATCTCAGCAGTATTTCCTTCACTGCAGACATTTGAAATGTTTGAGCAGGAAAAGCACAGGTGCAACCGAGAGCATTAAAGGGACAGTTCAGGTTTTTGAAGTGAGGCGAGAGAAGATACCTGCACCACTGGCACATCATCAGCATCAAGAACAAGCATGAGACATGGACACACCCTCTCATGCTCTCAATAGCCATACTTGCGTATTTGTGCGTACTTGTGCGTATTTGTGTGTACTTGAGTGTACTTGTGTGTACTCCCGAGTACGGCTCTCAAACAGCGAGTACAGAGTGCATTTTGGTGGAACATAGCGACACATAATACAAATATAAACCTGAAATAAATAACAAAGTTTTAAGATCATTTGAGGCAGTGATGGATTTGTTGTTGACGCGTTATTTTGTTTTTAATGTAAATGTTTTGACCTGACAGTTTGAAAGTTTGTATATTATTAATGTTTTATTTATTTTAACTTTGAATTTTAGATTTTTATTAAAGTCGCACAGTCATTGTATCTGTATTTAAATAAAATATGCACATATATGTATGTATATATATATATATGTATATACATGTACTGTGCTACTGTGGTACTGTGTTTTAATAAAAATAAATTAATAAACAAAGTTAAAAATGTAAAATGTGACAATAATAACAATATATATGCATTTATTAAAAGTAACAACACTGTAGGCGGTGGTAATGAGGCTTAAGCACTCGGCGCCATCCACCATTGAAACAGTAGTTGTTCCAATTGAAGAATCATACTTGTGTACTCTGTACTTGGCAAGTGTGTACTCGAGGCGTACTTCCCAAGTACATCCTTACATACTTGAGTATTGAGAAAGGGCCACACTCTCACTGAAAACCATGATTGTTTTCATACATCATCTGTCGGCTGAGATGCTTTTTGACTTGTTTTTCTTGGTCATGTTTTTATCCTGTGAAGCACGTTGACTTTTATTTCCTTGGATGAAATGTGCTAAAAAAAACTAAAAAGTTTGATTGAATTTCTATGTCTTGTACGGACGTTGCATTATACATTATACATTCCATAATACAACAGAACTAAATACCTTATAAAATGCCTGATTTCCAAAAATACACTCAATAATTCCTGTTGCAAAATCAGTCGTGACATACTGTGAAAAAGTTCATCAACATTTAAAGTATCAAGATATTATACCCAATAATTTCATTGTGGTGCATTGTCATGTATTATTAGTTTTTATTATGTATGATGTATTCTATATATAAAAGCAGGATTATACATATATATATATACATATATATATATACATATATATATATATATATATATATATATATATATATATATATATATATATATATACATACATATATAAGAGGCATAAAAGTAGGGACTGGAGTTGTAAATTAGCGTCCTCGTGCAGCACATCAGCTTCAAGCTCTGTCTTGAAATGAAGTCAAACTACATTGTCCCTACTACATGAATAAATAAATAAATAAATAAATAGATGGATAAATAGTACGGTTAGGGACGTCACGATTATAGATTTTCTTGGTATGATTATTTTCAGAGAATTAATCACAATATTACGATTTTTAAGTGTTAATTGATTTCACAGCACTATGAATGTGAAATCACATGAACACTGAACACGAAACAACATAATGTAGCAAATACAACACACACATATAGAAACAATTATTAATCTCCCAGGGGAAATGTTTAAATTATTGAAGTCATCAATTGTCATCTTTATCAAATGTTTATTTTAAATCGATTTAATAATGTATCTACTTGTATGTGGCTGGATGTAAAACTTTCTATTGTTGTGTTTTGTTTATTTGTTTGTTTAACTTGCAATGACACAAATAAATGTGTAATAAATGAGGGATGTCACATCATGTGTAACGTACACCGTTTAACTCGTCACGTTACACTGAAATGAATTACAAATGACACGCTAACATTTCTTGTCCTATACCATTTCAATGTGACGTTAGTTGAACATTAACATAAGTTATATCCATTATAAGTTGAGGTGGTCTATTCTCATACAAAGCAGCTACTATTCTCATCCGAGCTCGTTCTGGCTCTCCCTCCGAGGAAGACGTCCTGGATCTGGACTATGGTGAGGACGAAGACGAAACCTCGAATATCCTCATTTCAGTGGACGATGATGAGGATTTATGGAGGTGAGAGAAGCACGCCAGCTTCTTCTCTCCCCACAGACCTGCTGGACATGTGTTAACACACGGCAGAGAAGTTGGACACCCCTTGGCCTTCCGTCATTACCAGCAGGCAGGTTGCCAGACGTGGTTGGTCCAGGAAAAGCCCAGGCCACTCACATCTGTCCATTTGTCTTCTCAGCCCTGTGCGTGGCACGTAACTCTCTCTTTTTCTTTTGGTTGTTAAACGCTAGATAAGCTTTGTCTGGCAATTCGGGAGCTACTACATCCCATAGTGAGGCATCGAAACAAATATTATGAAAAAGAACTTGAGGTTATGTAAATAACCCCGGTTCTTTGAGTAATGTGTAATGTCTTCTTGCTTGGTCGTGTACTCCACACACATTATTTGTAGTAGGTTGCATTACGTACAGCTGAGCAGATAGACTGTCTTGTGAGGTCGCAGTGGGGCTTGCTTCTCATAGTGAGACATCTCATTTAGATGACTCAAAGAACCAGGGTTATGTAAATAAGCTCAGGTTTTTTAGCTGCTTAATGAAAGCCCTAAAACATGTAACATATTTTTAAAATGTTTTACATTACATGTCAGTTAGCAGACACTTTCATCCAAAGCAACTTACAATGGAATTGAGTACAATCAGCCAGGTGGAGTTGAACTCGCGACCATTGCGACCATGACGTCTTTTGCACACAGGGTACTGGTCTTAACCACGGAGCCAGTCCACCTCCATGTTATGAATCAATATTAGACAGGCCTTTTCACTTTATAAACACTCTCCTATAGAGAAAATCTGATTTTTAAGCTTCCAGGGACACAGAAGCTACTTTCTGTCACAAAACCAAACAAATATTTGACCTCACTGATGGAGGTTTTCAGCACATGGGTCTGTTTCCAGCAGGGGAACAAGTACCAGGAACTATATGTGTTTTCAAGAAGAGGAAGACAACAACAACAACAACAACAACAACAACAACAAGTGTGTAAAGTCCTCACATTTTGCTTAATTCAAATGCAACAAGTAACTTTCTCCATGTTCAGAGTCTGTGTGTGTGTGTGTGTGTGTGTGTGTGTGTGTGTGTCTCTCTCTCTGAATTTCAAAGTTAGTTTGAGAGAGCGAGGTCAAAGGTCGGTTGGAGGCAATGTCACTGTGCTCCTGGCCCACCCCCCTTACTCCTCTCCTCTCCTCTGTCTCCCACTCACTTCTCCTATCACTCCGTCTCCTCTGGCCTTCTGTTTGCCCTCTCTCCCATCCCCACTCCTCTTCAAAGACTGGGAGGAGAAGAAGACCGGCCTTGAGGGTCCATTCTCAAGCCATAACAGCTCACACACAGGTGCACACACACACACACACACACACGTACAGCAATCTTGACATTCTTTGACGAGCTGCGTCAGCGTCACCTGCAGTGTTTGGTGATGAGTCATGTTCTGTCCCACAGGGTTTGACCCCCACTTCCACCCTTGCACCTCCATCCATGACTAAGAGGTGTGCTTTTCCTCCTGTATAACTATGTAATAACTGACTTCTGCTTTTTCATCAATAACTGGAGGGAACACTAATATATGAAGGCTATTAAGCCATATACACACCATGATTGTGACCCATCATTATTTGTACATATGCACTGTAGTATACAACAGTACATAATGTATGTTGCTGTGCATAAAGTGTGCATATTTTAACTAATGCGCTCTTAAAATATCCTCATTATTGGTCAATGTTGTTTACAAGATGGTGATCGTGACGGCTGTGATCGTGAAGCTTCAATTATTCAACAATATAACAAATAACTATGTGAGTTTATTCTTATCATATGATTTTTTTGTATGTTAAATATCCAGACAAGATGAGATTATGGTATTATTATAAATATGTATGTATTATATACATTTTAAAGGTTCCAGATCAGACACAGACACAGACACCACACACACTGATACTTTACCTTCAATTTACTTAACTGTACTTTTGTTTGTTGGTAAGTGAAATGTTTAATTTTATTGATTAAGATGTAAAATAAATCATATTTTAATAAAAATATATTACATTACATGTCATTTAGCAGACGCTTTTATCCAAAGCGACTTACAATGGAATTGAGTACAATGCGACCATGATGTTTTTCGCACATAGGGTACTGGTCTTAACCACTGAGCCACTCCACCCCGATATATAAAATAGCAGCCAAACGATACCAATATATAGAAAACTGTACGACACACCATCACCTCCCATTAATCAGAAACAATGAGCTGAAATCATGCAGACTGTTTTTCCTCCCTTCTACGTTTGAGGACAGACATCCTCTTCACACTCTCTCACTCACACACACACAGCTTTCCGCTTCACCCTGCTCTGAACTCGTTCATCGTCCGCCGTGCAGAAAGCTAAATAAACATGTGCGGCGAGTCATTCCCAGAGTGCACCACTGCACATCCACCCATCCACTCACCTATCAGCCCACTGCCACCCCTTTGCCACGTTAACCCTTCCACCTCCACCTCCACGCTCAAGTTTCTGCTAGACTCCACCTATTTAGGTGAAATTTAGGTCTCGACGCTCCTTGGCCCCCAGGTCATTTAATATTGAGACCCCTGATTTAAATGGTTGTTGTGTGTCAGATACTATGCGTGACATCGTCAGACTGCCATGCACTGATTGGTGTCACACAGGTGTCGTCGTAAGCACTCTTGCCTTTTCAGCACGCAGACCCGGGTTCACGACCTTCTGCATGGAGGTCACATGTTCTCCCCGTGTGTGCGTGGCTTTCCTCCGGGTTCTCCGACTTCCTCCCGCAGTCCAAAAACATGCAATATGGGGATTAGGTCAATTATAAAACACTCTAAATTGACCATAGGTGTGTGTATGTGAGAGTGAATGGCTGTCTCTCTATGTGTGTGGCCCTGTGATGGACTGACCAACTGTCCAGGGTCAAGCCCGTAGTCAAGACCGCCTAAACCGGGACCAAGACAAGACCAAAACCAGAGGGTATCGAGACCAAGACAAGACCAAGACCAAGACTAAGACCAAGATCAAGTCGAGACAAGAAGGAGAAATATGTAAGTGATTTAAAACATACTTCATCTGTAGATGAAACTGTAGCATCACATTGAAGATACACAATTATAAACTTGAAATTGCATCATGTCAAAAGTCAATGATCCCATTTATTTACGGCACTGCAATCCAACAATACAAAGGGAGTGTTAAGTATTTTCAACCTGTCCTCCAACTGAAACATATCTGTGAGTCGTTTTGGGCGCAGGTTTTGAAAGCGTAGACATAGTCGTAATTCCTGCACACGACATATGTGTACGTTTCATTGGAGGACAGTCTCGGATTTTTAACTGATCTACAGTTGATTCTTGTGTCGGACGTCACTGGACAGCGGCAGGTGACTGCTGTTCCTCAATAAACCACACTCCTCTGTTACATATTGAGATTGAAGACACGTCCCTGGTAATTGTTGGAGATTAACCCACGTTTTTAGAGAGAGTTTTCCTGGGTCAGTTCCATCTCAGTTCAGGAGGTGAAGGTGATAGATAGATAGATGGACAGACAGATAGACAGATAGATCTGTGTGTGTGTGTTGGTGGTGGTGGGCTGTGGTGGCAGGATTACGTTCTGTCAGCAGTGTGACAGCTGTGTACATCTGGTCGTGTAGGGGCCTCTTACAGCTCAATCCACACGTCGTTTCCGCCGGTGTCTGGGCCTCCGGACTCGCTGCCACTGCTCACCTCATTACTGACTGAGCCACACCTCCATCTGTCCTACTAATATCTAAATCCCCTCTGCAGATTAGTGAGGGAGTCAGGGCCGGGAAGGAGGAGATGGGTGGCTACGTGCGAAGGCTGGGGGTGGAAGGTGGGAAACAAGATCCAGGGGGATCGTGGCACGTTGGGGACTTCTGACTACTACCAAGTTTTTCTTGTGAAAGACTCATTACCCTACTATGATGATCTATAAAAAGAGATTTCTTATTATTCTGCCTGTGTTTTGTCTTTGTGAACAGAAACTGTGTGAAATGTAAGCTGCGTCCTTCATGTGAAAACAGGCTCTGTCAAGCAATACTATCAGACCAGTCTGAGGGAGCATTTGTGTGTATACAGCAGCAGAGCAGGAGCTCATGGGAACGAGAGGCATTTATCTCGTCAAGTGGGTTTTTTGAGCAGCAGAATTACACTTTTTATGTTTTTCTTCTTATTTTTTTTTTAAGTCATACACCATCTGTTTGGCCCAGACCTGGGCATTTCACGGCCCGCGGGCCACATACGGCCCTTTGTGCATCCCTGTCCGGCCCACGGTATGTCAGTCACAAACACAGATGTATTTATGCTGCACATGCAATACAACTGTGTTGCTTTTATTTTGAAAAGCCTGACGTACGGACGCACGTATCTGCGTCTGGGGTTGTGGTTGTGTTCGACAATATATTCACTGCACTACACCACAGTAGTATAGTATAATAGTATTCATTATTTGATGTTTTTAACAGAGTTAGTTAGTAATTGTGTTTATTGTGTCATATTTGTGTGGTGTATGCTGCCCAATTTACACCAAAACAATACAATGTACTGCTTTTTAGATAAAAGAGATCAAATTAAATTTAAATTCATTCAAATTTGGCCCGGCCCTCAACAATAGTTTTTGTTTCTCATGTGGCCCCTTGGGGAAAATAATTGCCCACCCCTGGTTTTGCCCAATGTTGCTGTTTTTCTGTCTGTGGTGACATCACACTTGTGTGCAGGAATGAGTACCGGTACTCATTTTTTGGTCAGTGATTTTGTGCAATTAAACTGTGATTTCTTTTTTCAACTGACGCAAATTGTTATGCTTTATTGTTTATTATTTATAACCAAACATAAATCCATATGCTGGATATCATATCATCCCTACCATGAATATACAATACTTGAGAAGCACTAGTCATCTATTGCAGATGAGCATGCATATCAGACTTAAACAGACTTTCAAGTCACTCTGGAGCCCTTGCTTGGCTCAAATGCCAGACCAATATTAACCCTGGTCTTACCTCTCTCCTTGTGTGAATCCTTGCTAGCCAGCTTTCTTTGGAAGTCAGTCTGGAAAGTCACCTTCAACTGGATCATTTCACCGACGCTGTGCCTCCAGCAGACGGCTCGTTACTCGCCCGACGATTGCTCTGAACCAATTACACATCGACATTCACATCATATGCATCCTGAACTTTGAACTTTCAGAAGATTTAGAGGTCACGGGTCATGAATATGACGTGAATAAGATGTGTGTGTGTGCATGCATGTGTGTATACAGGCTATTATTAAATTATTCATTCAAGTAATTGTTTAGTTTAAGATAGAAGTGGATATCAGCAACAACAACAACAACAACAGAACAATCTCACCACATGTAGTACCAGTGATAGTGATTGATTCTGTTGCTAAAGCAGGACATGTTTTTGTAAATTGTAAATCTGAACAACAATAACACTATGTTGTATTCAGATTAAAGAATGGGAGTTTAGAATTATAGTTTTGCAGGATTTTAGTCAAGGTTGGAGTTGAATCAGAGATGTGTGGTTCAGTTTCACTCATGTGCTACTGAGTGAATCAAGCCTGAGAAGAGCTTTATTTATCATAAAACTCTGTTTTTCTGAAGAAAAAAAGAGTTTTCATAATGAACGCACCTTTTCACATCAATAATATGCTCTCGTTTGTTATTTGTTTTTGTTTGTTTTTTTATCACAAAACCACATATTCATTTGTAATTCAAATATATAACTCAAAATGAAGGCTGTGTGAGGGATCCAAGATATTTAATTGCAGTAAATAAGTACAAATTATGTTTTATTTTACACACACACTATCAACACGTTGTGTTCAACGAGGTAGAGTTCAAAACAAATCTGTGGCATTAAATGAGAATGTTATGAGAGAGAAGATGCAGTGTGTGTCTAAAGTGTGTTTGTCTTTATTAGTAGAGTGTGTTACTTCTTATCTGCTAGACAGATTATACAAGAACACATTGTAATAATGACAAGTCAGGAATGTGTCTGGGGTACATGGAGCTGGGGCACGTATCAAAGACAGACTTTGATATAAACATACATGTTTAAATGAGGACTCGCTCTCCTACTGTGCTAACTGCGAGCAATATCCTTCACTTATGATGGAGCTCCATCTTGCTGGTTGCATAAATGGTAGCATATCGCCACCTAGTGATCATAGCAGCATCTATCTTTCTCTCTCCGTCGATTTCTTTTTTGTGTCATTATGACTTAGTTTAGTTCGACTGCTGATAAAAGTGCTGGTGAGACGTGCGGAAGAATCATTTACACACACACACACACACACACACAGAAAGAAAGAAAGAAAGCGGCTGTACATAGGGGCTGACTACATATCCCGTGATGCTTTGCTGCGAAGGTGAAAGGTCGTGTCGTGGAATAACAAGCATGGCGGCGCTCGGTACGGCACGGTGTCTGCTCCGGAGCTACTTCTGTGTCAAACATGTGCAGAAAAGCCACCGAGCGTTGGTCAAATGTGGCGTCAGGACACTTTGTAGTGGGACACAATGCAGCGGTATGTTTGAATGCTGTTAATCTCTCACGTTACACGGAAACATTACGTGGCTGTGACGCTGACCTTGCTGCATGTTAGCTAGCCTCGGTAAAACCCGTATGAGTAGTTTAATGTGGAATAGCCAATTCACAAAAATACACAGTGTAGAAAACGTTATACACTATTACATTCAGCATTGTAGTCGATTATCGGCGTAGTTATTTTAAACTCACTGAATACTGCATGTGTATATATCGAATTCTGACAGGAAGTACAACCAAAGTAAGAGATCTTACTCTATTAAACGATGACAGTGTGTAATTTATCTACTAATGCTGCAGTTTTTGTTGACGAAAGGTAAAAACATACCTGGTCAAGTCTGTGGGAGTTTTGTTTGTGTCTTATTTTTGTATATAACTTGTGTAGCTCATCATAGTTCTATTCTATTCATGTTTTCTCAGCAAACGATTAATCGATGAGTCGGTTATTAATCGCTTACTAAATTAACCGACAACTATTTTGATAATCGGTTTGAAGCTTTTTTCATGACAAAACAAGACATTTGAGAACATCATCATTTCAATTGATGAACACTGATCAACATTTTTTATGGTTTTATGATAATGTATGGACCAAACGATTAATGGATTAATTGAGAAAATAATCAACATATTAATCGATTATGAAAATAATCGTTATTTGCAGCTCTAATATTAAATGGGCCACCGAGAGAAGAGGCTTCAAACTTGTAGCCCCTCAATTGATTGATTTTGCATTATAAATGTATTTTTATTGTGAACTTAATATTTTGTTCCATATCAAAATAAACACTTTTATTTCGTCACAAATATCATATTTGCAATGTCATTTTAAGGTCATATTGCCCACCTCTGAACTGATGATTTATCCTAAAATGTTAGCCATTTTTCGCTGATCAAATAAGACGTGCAGTGGCCCCCAGGTCTGAGGATCGATACTGCTGACATAGATTATTGTGACCTATTGTGTGGGAGTGCACCTTGTACTAACCACTAAATTGTGTACTTTCCTCCACAGCCCACTCTGACACTGCAAAGCCCAAGTTTACAGATGCAGCTGTGCAGGACATCCTCACCAGGATTACAGGCCTGGACCTGCAGAAAGTCTTCAGACCCATTAAGCAAGAGCTGAAACCACCCACCTATAAACTCATGACTGATGAACAACTGGAGCAGGTGTCGTTTAAATCCTCATCAGTTGTACACACATGCAGCGTCAGTGTTTGTGTAAACCGCTCACTTGTGTTTGTGTATTTCCAGGCGGTTGCAGTAGCCACAGAGCAGGCTAAGAAGCTGCTGCAGATGCCCCCAGTCCTGCAGGAGAGGACGCCCATCAATGACGTGCTGTCTGAAGATAAGATCCTGGATGGCATGGACACGGCTAAATATGTCTTCACAGACATCACCTACAACATCCCACATAGGGTACATGGCACACAATGTTGCACATTTATTCTGTGTGAAGGTTTGTAAACTGCTGCCATATTGGAAAATTATTTGATAGGTAGCAGCACAAAAATGTGTATATTTTAAGCTGTATTGTATTCTAGCACCCTGCCAGGTCCACATCACCTCACTGTCATGATGGAACTTTGTTTTTTGTGTCATCGACAGTAAAACAATACAGTTTGTACCAACTGAGCAAATGCTACATTGTGTAACTTTAAATACACTGCATTACATTTCCAGGGTTGCAGCCATACTGGTTTTTGGTCATGATTAGAGCTGAAACAATTAATCGATGAATCGATTATTAAATTAATCGACAGTTAGAAGCTTTTTTCAAGATTAAAACAAGATTTCTGATTGGTTAAGCTTTGCTTTTTGCTCTGGATAACCAAGAAATCATTAACAGTGAATAATTTTAGTTTGTGGACAAAACAAGACGTTTTAGAATGTCATCATTTCCAGGTTTGACGAACACCAATCAATATTATTTAAGGTTTTCAGACATTTTATGGACCAAACGATTAATCGAGTAAATAATCGCCAGATTAATCGATTATGAAAATGATCGTTAGTTGCAGCTCTAGTTATGATGGCACACAAATGATGGGATATGCTGCAAAAAGAGTTTTTGTCTCAGTCCATGTGGATTTTGCGAGTGAAGTCTAGGAACTAATATCAGCCTGTTGCCTGTTATTTGTTTTGTGAAATAGCCCATTTCCATTTGTTTAGGTTACACACTGTATATAAAAACACTATTATAGCATAAGGGCAGAGTGGACAGTGGAATTATCAGTGTATAAATAACTGATCCTGAAATGAGCTTCCTCTGTTTCAAAGACAAGTAAATTGACTTGTGTTTTCAGGAGAGGTTCATTGTTGTGCGCGAGACCAACGGGACTCTTAGGAAGGCGACCTGGAAGGAGAGAGACCGGCTCGTTCAGGTTTACTTTCCCAAAGAGGGACGCAAACTCACAGCACCACTCATCTTTAAAGAAGAGAATCTTAAGGTAAAACATTTTTTGCAGTACAAGTAGTTGTAGGTCAATAGAGGCTTCTTTTCTCTACCTTCAGTGTTAATACAGCATTGGCTCAGGAATCTCTTTTTCTCAACTGCATCAAAATCGTACCGGTTCCTACTTTACTAGAAATTCTACAGGACGGTACTACCGCGGACTACTATACTACTGGTGCCAGTTGTTGCTACATAACGGCCGCCTCTACTCTCCTCCCGGCTTCTCACTGCATGCTACTCCCTTGTAAACAAACCAACATTGTAACTACTGCAACCGAACGACACAGCTGCTGAATGATTGGCTGTTTGCTTGTTACTGGTGACGTCCTGGGCTATGATAGGCTGTTTCTGCACACTGGGTCCGCCCTGTTCGTGTGTTTCTGCCGGCAAGAACGAACTCCATGAAGACAGCTCCACTTCGATAATTTCCAAACAAACAACAAGCTAAAGTTCTGTCTCCTCCAGACATGCGCAAGGCTTACAGTCACAAACACGAGACAACACACTCACCATGACAGAAGCACTGGGCCCGAGCGGCGAGTCTGCCGCCGCCGCGTCGTCGTCGGTGGCACCGCTAACTTTGATCAAACCAAACTCCAAAAGTCGCATTTGGAACTATTTTGGCTTTAAACGAGGCACAGACAGTAAAGCAATAGACGATGGCCGTCCACTGTGCAGGCGTATTGGCTAATATTAGGCTATATGCTCCGTGTACAGGCTGAGGTATGAAGAGTTAAAGGATGTCAAAGTATAAAGCACATAGAAAAGACATAAAGTGATTGTTAAAGTGATTCCCTGTGAGTTTTCACAGGGAATCACTTCCTGTTTATTGTATTTTGTTCTCTATGGTTTATTATGGTGGAAAATAAGCATTATTGTCAAATAGATTTTTTTTAAATACAGTGGATTTGTTATCCTAAGTTGATTATTTATATTATATATATTATTATTATCATATATAAACATAAATGAATGTGCAAAGGAAACTGAATGATCATATATATGTATATGTGTATATATATATTTATATTTTATATATATATTATATAAATATATATACATGTTTATCATGCACCAAACAACATTATAATTTCAATTCAATTCAATTTTATTTGTATAGCGCCAAATCCTAACATACATTATCTATTATCAAGTCTGTACATAGACAACGTCAAGGAGAGCAGAGAACCCCAACAGTTCACACAATGAGCAAACACTAGGCATCAGTGGATGCCTTTCTTCTTCCTAACAGGAAGAAATCTCTGACAGAACCAGGCTCAGAGATGTGCGGTCATCTGCCTCGACCTGTTGAAAAATGGGGGACAGAAAGGGGGGAGAGAAAGGACAAGAGGGAGATGAGGTAGAGACAGAAGAGAGTGAGAGACCAGGAGCAGATACAGAACAACTGTGTCAGGTTACAAGTTTATACAGTTAATGATATCGTACAATATTGTACAAATACATTGCAGTTCATAAAAATAGTAATAATCACAAAAGGCCGCAGTATCGTGATACTACCCTGAACCGTGATACTTTGTCTGGTATAGTATCGTGGTTTCTCTTTTTGGTATCGTGACAACTGTAGTATATGTATGTACTTACATATATACATATGTATACATGTATAAATATATATATATATATATATACATATATGTGTATATATATGTGTGTGTGTGTGTATGTATATATATATACTTACATGTAGAGCATATGTTGAGCTCTGTTCAAACTAATTAAATAAAATAAAATAAATAAAAATACCAGTGTTTGTGTTCAGTAAATATTTCATTTCTGTCTGTTTCAGATTGTATTTTGCCAAGACCGTCACGGGGATGTGTTGGACCTGTGTCTGGTCCAGTTTGATCCAGATTCTTCAGAATTCATCAGGGTAAGATGACATCAAGGTTCATGTTATTTTAACCCCATCACTGAGATCTGTACAATGCAACCATAAAATGTCTCATTTTCTTTGGGTGTAAAATGAAAGTAGACTCTGGAAGACTATTGTGCAGTTTATTATCCCTCTTGTATTTAGGTACATACAGCCACTTATGAGGATGTGGAGAAACACGGCAAATACGAGTTGCTGCACTCCACCAGACACTTTGGAGGCCTGGCCTGGTACCTGGTCACCGCTCGCAGGGTTGACGGGCTCATAGAGGACATGCTGAAGAGACAACGGTGAGTTTGTTAAAGTATGAATGTTTTATGCTCGGGTGGCTTGAAAATGTACATTTTCCGATTCATATCGTTTTTTATTTGGAAGACACAATATTGATTCATAAACCTTTTAATCAATATTTTAATATATGCCATCTCCTGTTTCTGGCATGTAAATCTCAAGTTAACTAGTTAAACTAACAGCTGTTTCCACAGATGTGTTCATTACTTTTCTATCTATGGTTTAGAAGCAGAAATACTTCAACATACAACTTTGCAGATGTTTTGGTATTATAATTGGGCTTCCCACTGGTCCTTGAAATCCTTGAAAATTAGTGAATTAGAAAAAAGTTTTTGAAAATCGCCCTAAATAGACATGGGTCATTGAAAGTGCTTGAATTTTGTAGACCTCCGTAACTCACATGTGTGCGATACGAGCATTCCATGTCACCTTTAAACTTACTTTATAAACGAGCAACAAAAAATATCATGAGAGCATTTTAAACCAGTGTAAACAATACTCATCATATTTAAAGTACAATGCATTTCATATTCTTTATATTCTGTGCGGTGGTTCATCCACAGATGACAGAGCGACAACCGCTTTGTCTTTTGAGCGACATCAGTGTTTTTCAAAGCCAAACCACCTCCATGCGAGTGAGGAGGATCCACGTTTATTAAATCTAACCACGTGGATTCCCAGGCTGCTAGAGTTTGTGTTCAGTCGTGTTTCACTTCAGTCACACATGCAGCTACGTTAGCGTGTTGTTGTGACACGGCCTCTCAAAAAGGCGTGTTTTGATCTGTTCTTGCAAAATGATTTCGACACACTCGATATTGTGATTTCACACATCGTTCAAACAACAATTAAGATTCTGTCGTAGACGACATATATCGCACACCCCTGGAACCTATGCAACCTTCAGTTAGCATCAACTCAAAACAGCTTGACGTTATTCATTATGGGCGATTGCAAAAACATGGTGGATCAAAATGGCCGTCTCTGTAGAGCTGAGATATAAATATCTAAATATAAAAGTCTCATTCTGACACTCAACGTCAGTGTGACCTCACATTCAAATCTTGTACAAACGTTAACTTGGGCTCAAGGGTGAACTAAATACACTCTATGGTTAATCCTAAAGTAGATAGTTCATGTGGGGTTGTATCAAGAACAAGGTCAGTACCTCATACAACCACACGTCAGAAAACCTGAACCAACATGAAGTCACTTATTATTTATATAGCCCAACATCACAAACACAGCAAGTGACTCCCTGTATCCTTAGACCCTCACATAGAATGAGGAAAACAAACCTACACAAACAAACCAGTGATGAAAGTGAGGACTAAGTGCAGAGTGCAGTAGCTGGTGCCTTGAACATGAAATTATTTAAGCACATGATACAAGTCAAATTGTGTGTGTGTGTGTGTGTGTGTTTCCAGACTCCAGGATGCAGTGAGTCTAGTGTCCCTGTTCCACATGGTCCATCCCCACAGTGAGTCAGCACAGGAAGCTGCGAGCCAACAGGCCACTGGCACCGAGCTGCTGAAGGTGAGAACAACTCCGCCCAAACAGAAATGTCTGCTGACTATGACCGTGTGTGTGTGAGTGAGTGTGTGTGTGTGAGAGAGAGAGAGAGCAGGTCGTACAAGTCATGTCCTCACAGCATGAGGCTGCATCAGGACTCAGTCACAACATCGTTACAAATGTAGTTTGATGTGTCCTTGTCAGTACACTAGAAGGGAATGGAATGTGAATGTGAACTGGCAATTTTCCTTGCTGCAAGGCAACAGTGGTAGCAACCTGCACCACCATGTGGCCCTGCCCCTTTTCAGCTTGGTCCTATTATGGTGTATTTTTCCACCGGCTCTACTCGCCTCAGCACAGCATGACACGGCACGATTAGGTTGCATCTCCACTATAAAAAAAGTACCTACTTAGCGTGGGCGGAGTCATCACTGCACGGCTGCGTGAAACTGCAGTGACTTTGTTTTATACGCGACACACACACACACACGAGTGACTAGTGACTTTACACCAGACTCCTGGTAGTTGTTGGAGATTAACCCACATTTTAGTAGTAGTAGTTTTAACTGATCTACGGTTCAGCACTGTTCAGCTTGATTTGTGTGTGTGACGTCTCTAGAGCTGCAACTATTGATTATTTTCATAATCGATTAATCTGTCGATTATTTTCTCGATGAATCGTTTGGTCCATAAAATGTCAGAAAACCTTATGATCTTCTCAAATGTCTTGTTTTGTCCACAAACCAAAATGATTCACTTTTTACTGATTTCTTTGTTACATAGAGCAAATATATAGAGCAAAAATACACACTTTTAAGAGGCTTAAACAATTGGAAATTATGTTTTAATCATGAAAAAAAAGCTTCAAACTGATGAATCGATTATTAAAGTAGTATTAAAGTCGACCAATCATCGCATAGTTACCTACTCAGCATGCTTTTGGAACCTCGCCTGAGTGCTGTACTAAAACTAGTATCTGGTACCAGGTTACTATGCTCATGGAAACACTACTTAAACCATGGCGAAGCGAGTAGAGCCGCTGGAAGTAGACTCTTCCCAGTTGAATTATTTTCATAACACAAGGCAAATTTAGCTGGTGACTTGTTGTGGAGTCTGTGTCTTTCTACCCTCCACTCACTTCAAAATATTCAATTATTTAAGCTTATTATTATTTTGTTATTATTTAAATGCTCCTCATAATGTCTTCTGTGCACATGTGGAACTGTGGAACATGCATGCAGTGTCTAGGCCAGGTTGGGGCCACTTGTCATTTTGAAAGTCTTTTTTTACGCTTCTTAAACGTGTATTGGTTTGTTGACAAAATAAGACGTTTGAAAATAACAACGTAAACACCCGTCAACATCTTCTGCATTTCCTGGACTGAACAAGAAAATAATGTTATTGACTCTGAAAATTATTACCACATTATCCGGGTACATTAGTCAGACTTAGACAGTATGTCTCAGGGCTACATGATGGTGCAGTGGCTAATATGTTGCCTCACAGCGAGTAGGTTCAGATCCCGATTTGACCAGGGCCTTTCTTCCTGCATGGACTTTGCATGTTCTCCCAGTGTGAGTGTGGGTGGCTGTGAGTTCAAAAGCCTGCAGAGGTTAGTGGTCAGTACTGTAACTAGAACTGTAATGTAGAAACCATACATCAGAAGAGGAAGCAGGGTTGCGGAATGAAATCAAGTGATTTTTCATCTCAAGGTAGAAGCTGCAATCACAACACATGGAAAGGAATGGGTGAGGTATAATCTGCCAGATATTAGCCTCATGATTTAAACCAAGTCATCTTGAAGTCGAAATAAATACCATGGGCGGAGTGATTGACACATCTGAGTTGGGGATGGGACGAAGCGTGCCAGTCCAGGAGGCCCGGCCGTCCAAATATGGTTAATGTAAGCTAACAAAATGGAACGCACCACGCTGCTGGGGATGGTTTCCATGGGCGTGGCAGTTGCTATGCAGTGATTGACATCGGAGCGCTTTTGTTCTGCTTGCTCGTGGGAGTTCTAATGTGACGAGTTCTGTGGCTGAATGTCAACGGTGTTCCTGCTGAAATGTGTGTGCGGATAGTGACGATAGGGCCGTCGATTTTGTGCGTCGGCCTCAAATCGTAGCGAGTAACACGAGTAACATTCTGTGCAAATCCAATATTGAAGAGTTTAGATAAGAAGAAAAAGGGTTTGTAGAGTAGATAAAAACAGGTTTTGCCTGATGAACATATGTTTTCATATGCTGAGAAGAACTCTGGCCGACCCCTGCTCCAAAATGACCACAGGTCATGCTCCGTGACCCTCATGTGGAGGACGTGGTAGAAAATGGACGCTGTAATGCGTGTTAAAAGTCCATGTTTATTCTAAATGTTTCTAATGGCAATACTACGTGTATCTGTGTCGAGGTCGAGTCATGGCCGTCTCGTCTTAGGTTTCGTGTGTGGGAGGTTTGGGTTTTGTGCAGCGTGGGAACTGTGGGGCCACATACAGGACACATCACGTCTTATTAGGACTCGCCGCCGCTTGACCTCGCAGCACTGTGGAGGGACATTGAGAGTGACAGCCATTTCATTTGAAAGGTTAGCAGGAGGAGACACGTGTGTGTGTGTGTGTGTGCGGCGTCACGCATGGCTTCTTGTTTAGTCACGGCTGATTGTGGAGCACTCTCATTTTTCCAGCCTTCAAACTTTGATTGTAGTCTCAGAACATTTTCATGTCCTCAAAGTCATTTGTGTGACCTTTCCCGTACTCCTGTCTTTCGCTGACCTCTGACCTTGGTCCCCGCAGGTTTATGCCCAGAAGGAGTCTCAGAGGTCGGGCTACATTGAGCTGGTCCTTCAGGCCCATGAACAGACGGCTGCTGAAGGTTCAGCTGCACGACTGACCTGCTCCTAAATAGAAATGTATGAACTCTACAACGAGGAGGACCAGGGAACCTCATCACCTGGAAACAAGGTTAACTGTCCTTTCTATATTTGGCTCAATGACAACGTAACCCTTCACAGAACAAGAAGAACAACCTTTGAGACATTTATTCATGTAAAAATGTGCTTTACACATAGAGAGACGAGTTAAATGATGTACATTATAAAATAAAGCAACATCTTTGTATGTGTGTGGCATGCTTGATTTGGATTAAAACAACCTGACTTCTGGTTAAAATGATCATGTTCATAGACAGGAATTTAATTCACTGCTGAAGACCCTACAGTATACTTTGCCCTTTTAATTTTTTCTATAATGAAATGTAAAATACAAAGAAGTAAAAATATACACACATAAACTCATTAACTCTCTGTTAAATGACCCGTTACACCACATTCATAAAAGTATAGAACAGGGATTTCTCTGATTACAAAGAATACCTGGACAGTTTAAAAAAGTTAAAGTGATCGTTAAGAATTTTTTGAATTGTGGATGGATGAGGGACTGAGAAGGTCGTGAAGGAGGACAAGAGGACACAAGGACAAGATGGAAGCAAGATGACCTCTAAAGGGAGAAGCCCAAATAAGTCGTATGGGTTACGGACACACAGACCATGTTCAGACCAAATATCCATCATCAGAGACCCGATCATGCAAGTTAGGGTTTGAACTGTCCTGAATGCATCCATTGAAAGGTGGTTCAAAGTTCCTGGTCTCTTACACAGGAACTTGTGTCGTATTTGTTTCACGGTAAATTAGATGTAAACATGTTGCTACAGTATGTGTGTGTGTGTGTTGCTAACAGTGGCCTCCATGTTTTTTTCGAGGGTGACGTCACTCCCAGGTGCCGATGGAAAGGAGCGCAGCACGTCATGTCGTCATGAGCGTCCCTTTAATTATGACTGCAGATGAATCTGCACTTTTTACTCCTTCATTCTTCCTAAAAAGCAAACGCTTGTTCATTAAGAGTCATTGTGTCTGTGGGAGCATCAACACAGTCAATTTAAAAATGCTGCTCTCTCTTTTCTATTCACTCAGATCCTCGTCCAGGTTCACATTTGTGGTGTCTATATCATCCAGGTCCAAACTGTCCAGATCCAGCACATCCAGGACCTATCAGTGGACAATTGAACATAGTGTGGTTAGGTTAGGCCGTTTATATCTATGTACAAATACAGTATACTGTATATAATTCTTTAAAAATAAAATGCTTTACCTGCTGAATGACATCCACGTTGCATCGCTCTGCTGGGTCTTCAACGTGCTCCTCTGCAGGAGCTTCTGCAGAAGACGCAACCTCAGGCTCGTCCTCAGACTTTCCCGTGGACTGGCCCTCGTCTTCTGCTCCTTCCTGTGCTGGTTCTGGCTCTAACAGTGGTTTTGCATCTTCAAGTGGGTCAAGTGGATCCTGGACAAATGGGTCTAGCAGTGGATCAGGGAAAAGTGGATCTAGCAGTGGATCAGGGACAAACCTTTTGACTCGGACAGGCTCTTCCATATCTGTGTCTGTTTTCTCCAGGGAGACAAACTCCTCGGTCAATCCAGCAGAAGCAGAAACAAGTTCCTCAGTCACAGGAGTTTCTTCTGCTGCTGCTGGTGCATCTAAAGAGATGAAACCTTTTTCCAGCTCGTCATAAACAGACATTCCTGCGTCGACTGGGAATTCAACGGTAACGACAACTTCCTTGGCTTCTACTGTGTTTGTTGACGTGGTCTCACATGGACTGATGGCGTCTGTTGTTTGAGTAATACCTGCTTCAGAAACACAGGCCGCAGCATCAGCAGCTGGAGACACGTCGTCAGGTCTGGACTGTACCACCTCTGGCTCTGTCAGGGGAAAGTCTTCCTGTACAGAAAGGGACACGTCCTCTGTGTCTTCCTCCTGTGGTGCTGATGCAGCCGCCGCCTCAGAGGATGCAGATCCAGCTTGTTTTAGTTCAACATGCTGCTGTGATGCGGTGACAGGAGAACGTGAAGCTGCTGCTGTGACGGATTCTTCTTCTGTTGCTGAAAGTGGATCAGTCGTCTCTGCAGCTGCTGCCATCAAGCGTTCATTCATGCTTTCCACCGCGTCCTGTGTACAGAACATAAAGAGTGACTGCTCCATTTTAAAGCAACTATAGTTATTCTCAGAGTCATCATGATGGTTACATGTCTGCTGTGGGGAGATTGTGGGGTTTACTGTCTGTTAGTGGGAAACAAGCCTTGCAAGATCAGGGCTGCTGACCCGGAGTCCTCAGAATCACACACACACACACAGTAGGAGGAGCTATGTACAGTTAAAAGTGACCAGACTTGAAAAGTTCCACTTTAATTTAAATTTTCTTAGATCATTCAATAAATGTTTTAATTTTCTGTTCTGCTGGGCTCCCACACCTTGGATGACATCAAGTTCAAGGACTTTTCAAAGACTTTACAGGACAAAACTCCCTCAAATTCAAGGACCAACGATGCTGACACAGCTTCAGTCAGCCAGAGGTCTTGGTATTTGCATTTCCAAAAGCATCACGTAAAGAGCTTTTTCCAAATTCACAAGCTTTCAAGGATTTCAAGGACCCATGGGAACCCAGGTTCTTTCTTTACTCTTTCTTTTACTCTCCCAAAGAACACACTGTGATGTTAGAGGCGAGCAAATCACTCATCACTCCAGAAATCTGTGCTGTGCCAGTCTCAGATGACAAGAGGACAAGAGGACACAAGGACAAGATGGAAGCAAGCACACCTATGGTCAGTTAAGAGGATCCCCAAAATCTGCATGTGTTAGATTAAGTTCAAACTGTGTATAATCTGACATTCTTGAAGCACCTGACATGGGACCAGCAGGTGCTGCTATTGGCTGTTTTACAACAGGAATGATCACTACACCAGCACCACAACAAGAAACCCTAAAAGTGACAGACTTAAACATCTGTGACCAGACTTATAATTGCTCTTCTGTAAAATAGACACAAGTATTTGAAGGATGTTGTGTAACGATGCACCTGCGCGGGTTCTCACCTCGGACTCATCGACCTGATCTTTGGGCACAAAATCAGCACATTCCTCGCGCACGTTGCGCTCCTCATTGGGCTGGAAAACAAACAAATGTCATCGCAAACATGTGTTGGATCAATACTTTCAAGCAGAGGTGTCGACCTGGCAGTGACTCCGCCCCCAATGATTAAAAACGTTTTCAACCTCCTTGGATTTTTATCGATTTTGTTACATTTCAACCTGTAATTATAAACATTTTTTTAATATGGATTTTATGTGTGAAGTGAAATGACTTTACATAAGTGAAGGTTCTGGTGCAACCAAATACCTTCACAAGTCACATCATTAGAGAAATGAAGTCCACCTATGTGCAGTCACATGATCTCAGTATACACCTGTTCTGTACAGTTCTGCTATTACTATTATTATTAAAGGTATAAAGGAAGGTGCTCTGGTCAGATGAGACTGAAATGGAACTTTCCGGCCACCAAACTTATCCCCACAGGTGGTGTTTAGCAGCAGGGACGGGAAAACTGGTCAGAATCGAGGGCAAGATCGAAGGTTCGCCATCCAGCAGGGCCACACCCATCGCTATGGGCGGGCCATAGGGGGCCGGGCCCGCCCCCAAGAATGCTTGTGTCCCACCCACTTAAATTACTTTAATTTACTTTATATTATCATATTAGCTCAATAAATGACTTGATAAATACTAATGTTGCATTACATTTCACATCCATTTGAATTCCAGATTGTGAGGCAACAAAACTTACGTGTGTGACGTGTTCAGAACATGTTTGCCACTCTATGTAACAGTAAACACAGCGGTCTAAGGGTGAGATACAGGGGTGAGCGTGTGGTTAAGGTATCGTAGACTTTAGGAGGTGAGCTTCTGGTGACGTGGTTAAACCCTGTTACTGCTGGTGTTGTCCCTGAGCTGACTCTGTGGTTGTATGACAGTCAGTGTTCTGATGCACGTCCACTCACCATTATGAGTGGGTATTCTGCAGCAGGTCTGACTCCGACATGAGTTTCTTTCAGGTACTGCTCAGCCAGCAGGGCTTGCTGGAAGTCTGGGAACAGGTTTCCATACTGGGTGGGGTCAGCCAGGGCACCTGCTGCCTTCTTGTTGACCTTGGACAGATGCTCCCTCCACAGAGTCACCACCCTGGACAAACAGCTCAGCAGTGACGCCTAGAGGCAGGGTTATGAAGGACTTGCAGAATATAATGTATGCACAGGAGAAATGACCTCACCTTGACACTTGGCTGGGCAGATATGTTCTTGCCAGGAATGCAGCCTCTGGCAACCGATGTGTTTTGATGAGAAGGTCCAGACATTTGTCCAGTCTGGGCAGATGTTGGAAAATAGAATGACGTTCAAGAACACACTAAACATCTTTGTCTTTTCCATCCACTCACCGTCCTTGCATGAAGTAGGTGACGAAGGCCACGTTGGTCCCCCCGTCCCTCTCTGCCCGCTCGGCCAGTTTGCCCACCATGTCTGCGTTGCCTGAGGCCGTGGCCAGCAGCAATAACCCCCCGTTATCTTCAGCGTTGTGCAGACACTTCTGGGCCAAGCTGAACTGGCACTTTCTAGTCGCCTGTCCCGCCAGCTGCTTCCATTTCTGCTCAGACTGAAGCCCACACACACACACACACACACACACGTGCCAATGAGCCAAAGACACAGGACAGAGGATTATCACAGGAGGACGGGAAACAGTTAGCAAATAACATGAATGTGGTCATTATCCTGAAACGTGGGAGTATAGAGTCACGTGTAAGAGATCTGTGAGACAGAGAGTGAGACAGAGAGTGAGACAGAGATACAAAACCGTGGCAGACACGGTGCAGGTGGAGCGTGAGCAGTTGGTGGTTAAGAACTGTTATTTTCCTAAATAAAATGTCTACTTTTACTCCGATACATTTTTCTTAACCATCTTCGTTACTCGTTACTACAAAATAAAAGTTGAGCTGGTGACGTAATGCCTGTTTGACATCGCTAGTTTTTAGTGGACTTAAAACACACCAGCAGCTTGTTGTTTACCGTGTCCGACACCGAGGCTCTGGTCTCCAGGTTTCTGTTGCACACTTCAGACGCTTAGCTAGCGAGCTAACCCGTTTGTTGAAAATATCGTTAAAATATCACATAACGCCATTCGAACAAAAAGTATCAAGATACCGGTTTTGGTCCATATCGCCCAGCCCTAGTCACGTGCAGGGGAGGGACAATGAAGATGGAGCTGCCAGGCAGGAGGAAAAGAGGAAGTGCACAGAAAAGCTTCATGGGTGTCATGAAGGAGGACACGAGGACAGTCAGTGTAACAGATGATCCATGATCTGAGGTGAGAATATCCTGCATGTAATACTGTAGATATCCTGATGAAAGGCCACACGTGGGTGCGCGGCTTTTCTCCAGGGTTTTCCGGTTTCTTCCCACAGTCCAACAATATGCAGAGGTTAATTGGACACTCTAAACTGAGCATAGGTGTGAATGGGAGAGTGAATGGTTGTGTGTCTGTAGATGTTGGCTCTGTACTGGACTGTTAACCTGTCCAGGGTGCACTGCAGCTGGCATGGGCTCCAGCGTCCCCCCACCACCCTCTTGTGGAGGATAAAGGGGCAGACAATGAATGAATGTGTGTGTGTGTGCTCTGACCTGTGACTCCTCAGCGAGCTCATAGGCCATCTCCAGCTCTCCCAGCTGCAGAGCGAGCTCAAACTTGTGCTCTGGGTCCGTGGTCACGGCCAGAGCCTGCTGTCTGAAACCCTAAACATCACAAGCACACACAAGGACAAGGAAGGCACGACCCTGAGGTCAGAACAAACTGGTTCCCCCACCAACGTAGTGTCGTTTCAAGCAGAAAAGGACTTCCACGAGGCAAACACACCTGTTTCTCCAAGAAGTTGGCTACCCTGGTCCTCTGCTCCTTGGGGATTGAGGGTAGAACCTTGCTAGCATGGCTGAAGTCCCTTCTCATGACCGCAGTCTGGTATTCCAGCACAGAAAGCAGCAAGCAGTAGCTGGCAATGTTCAGGTTCTTGTCCCCGAGGTAGAGACGGTTGTCAGAGGGGATATAACCCAGAAGATACATGACCCTACACCACAAGAAAAAACAGGCAGCGTCTTTGAGAAGAGTTTACGGAATTGAATCTAAATCACAGGGAGAAACAAAGGAGATTCAGAGCACAGCTTATGTGGAGGACAAAGCCAGAGGTGGATTTTTTAAAGATCAATCACTGTACTGAACATCATAGCACACAGGACTTGTTGATCCACTTAGATTTACCTAACACTTACAAACTTACCAAATGAGGAAGCAATAAACTAGCAACTCTTTCCTTCCTGTGAGCTAAAAACACTGATTCTCTGAGTGGACTTTGGTGTCGGAGCGTGACAAAGCAACTTCTGTATTCAGCCAACATGTTTCCAACACTCTTTAAATGCTTTGCAGAACAGCTGTGATATGTAACATCAGATTTACCTTTGAAAATGCACATGAATAATCAACTTTTAAGGTCTTTGAATCCTCCTCCATACTCTGCTAATACTTCATAATAAAAGCCTTGTTGAAACATGTATGTATGAAAACAGGGAACACAAATCCTGGAGATCCTTTACTTAAAAACCAGTGCAGGACTTGTGTTTGTGACATAATGTGACAGCACTGGCGATTGGTGACGTCTTGTGTCGTGTTGTCGCGTGTCACGCTGCTCCCTCATGTCTTCAAACTCAACGTTTTGTTATGGTTTGGACTGAGCGAGTGATCCGTAACAGCAGAAATGACAGAATGTGTGTTTAAAGGGTAACAAAACCTCCTCTTCTGAGGCTAACTCCGCCCCGTGGGCTGAGAGAGGAAGAGGAAGAGGAAGAGGAATCATGTCATTAATGCAAAATACCTGTCCAGGTGAGCAACGGTGACGATCTCTCCTCCAACATAATAGTTGAGTCTTTTCACAGAGTTGGTGTATATGAAGCAGTCTCCCACCCACACTCCTGTCTTTACCCTGTCTGGCACCTCCCCCAGCACCTGGTCAACAAACCAGCACAAGAGACATGTGAATAATAAATGGAAACAACAAAGAACTTATGTATCTGTACTTTACACTGTATTTCTACAATGTGTTGCATGTTTTAAAGGGGACATATTATGCATAATCAACTTTTTAACCATTTCAATACTTATATTTGGGACTCTGGGGGCCCTACCAGTCGCCAAAGTGTGGAAAAACAATACTCAGTCATGTTTTCGTGGTCCCCCTTAGTGTAAGTATAGGCGATAAAACACTCCATGTTGAATTCCCTGCGCTTATGACGGCAGCATGCGCATTTCACCTCGAATGTTACCGCCCCACCAGTAAGTTTACTTGGAGAGCTCCACCTTAGCTCCACCTTGTCCCTGCGAGAGTGCAGGCGAGGGAGGAAGAGCGGTATTATGTCAACGCGGAGGGACAAGTGTGCTGTTGGTGGCTGCACAGTGGAGCACAGTGTTTTACAGAGGATTTTATATATGAAGCTAATGTGCCGGATAAAGTCAGCAAACGTGTGTTCGTGTGTTCGCACCACTTCACATCAGACTGCGGCCAGCGGTCGCCGTATTTAGTCAGCGACGTACAAACACACACATTGTTAAGAAAAGGTCACATAGAGCTCATAACTGACCATTCTGACACGTCCTAATTAAACATATTTGTTCAGTACGTCCTCCATGACCGGAGCATAGACTCAGTCTGATACAGTCACATACAGCAGCTGTTTATGCAGCGATCAGCGGTGGATCAGTGGTGCTTTCCCTAAGTGTTTTTAACTGATTTACAGTTGGACAGTGTTCGGCTCCATCCTTATGTAGGACGTCTCTTCCTGTGACGACACTCTCGCTGTTTTCTGCTCACGCTGCCATGTTGATATTGTCAGAGAACTAGTGGAGGGAGGGGGAGAGGAATGGAGCGGAGGGAACAGGAGCTGAGCGAGTGAGCGCTGTAAAGAGGACAAATCAGAAACACCCTGGAAGAAGTGGGCGTGTGTTTGCCTGTGTCTCATTTGCATATAAAAGGGGCGGTTTTGGCAGGGTTATTGAACTGCTATGGTGCTTCATCCTTATGGTATTTTGACCAAAGCATGTCACTGACATGTTCATTAGGACACCAGGGAACTATTTTAATGGGGGAAATAGGGTATAATATGTCCCCTTTAATTATTTCCTTTCAAGTTGGATCTGAATGGACTGTTGAATCAGAGGTTTTAGAGGCACTCCGATATAATCCCATACTTGTTTTTTTGGCTGAGATCGGACCGATATCAGATATCAATCTCGGATCGGGACATCCCGACTCTCTGGTACCCCAAGGGAAGGGTGCCAAAAATGGAAACGGTAGGTGCTGGTTATTTTGTATACGTACCAAACCAAACCATTCCACTTGTAGGAAACATGCTTTTATCATTGATGAACCGTTGCCCTTTATAACAGACATACTTGCAGTCTTTTTTCAGGAAATACATCTGACCTCAAAGGCGTCCTCTAGGCCATCATCAGACATGTTTTCCTTGGATTCCAGGGCTGCTGACACCCTCTCGGACAGATAGCGGAGCACAAAGAAAGACTCGTCTCCAGCGATGCACACTAGCTCTCCAGATTCAGACCAGAAGATCTAGTGACAGGAAGGCAATGGTTTCTAAGAGCGCCGGAGCGATGTACATATTAGCAGCTGTAAGGATGTGACTCACATGTTTGGGTTGGATCTCAATGCGGCGGACGAGGTCGCCACTCTCCCAGTCATAGAAGACTAAGCTGTTGTGGGACCTCACTCCTAGAAGGAAGCCACCAAAGATACCTGCGGGACCACGGAGGGCGCTGTATGTATGCATGTATCCACAGATTATTGTCGGATTAACAAACACAACAGGAAACAACGAAACTCACCTTCAGCACCAAGGTGTGGTTTAAAAGTCTTCTTCTCTTTGAAGTTCTTAAAGATTTTCACTGTGCTGTTTCCGTCCTTTATGGCATATCTATACATTTAATGCATATAGTTAAATATAGCTGAGTCTTTACTAAAAGACACGACACTCTCTGACCTACTTTTGCCTCTCTTGACCCTCCCACACACACACACATACACACACACTTCTCTTCTGAGGACACTCCATTGACTTCCATTCATTTGGACAGATCTTAATCCTAAGCATCTCCATAACCTGTTAATGCTTAACCTTAACCTGCTCAAAATTTAAATCCCAGCCCTAAAATGAACTAGTTTCTCAGAAATGACTTTCTGCATCATTAGGACCAGGTTTTGGTCTCCATGAGGGCTACTGGTCCTGACAAAAAGGGTCCTAAAGCAGTAAACAACTGCTTTTGCCAGTGATTATTGAGAATGTGGCAGCCTGACATTGTTCTCTCTAAACCACATACAGTCAAATCATCACATGAGCTGAGGGTTATATTCGAGCCTAACCCAGGAAGGACACCTGGACAGTGTCAGCCCTTAGCTCACTCAAAACCTTTGCATCCCATAATGTCAAACTCTTCCCTTTAAAGCAGGGCTGGACTGGCACAATCCCCGATATGCCAGATTACCAGTCCAGCGCTGCTTTAAAGTGTCTCGGACGTACTGTGAGGAGTCATAAGCCCAGACAAACTCCTGAGCTGAACCAAAGCTCTTGTTCCTCAGCGCCACGGCCGTGTAGATGATGTACTCTCCGTCTCCACACACCACAACAAACCTGCAAGTTCACAAAAGAGTGCACAACCGGTGAGGTTTGAGAATGTTAGAGACACACTGTCTGAGAGATGTCTGGCGATCAGGGAGGACTTTGTTTATGCCATGAATGACACAGTTACGCTGTGTTTCATTTATATCTGAGCTCAGACAACAAAGCTGGGAATGTCAAAAACCCTCAAGTTAGCCATTGTTAGCAATAGCAGTCAAAAACAATCCTCTATATCACGGGTGTCAAAAGTATGGCCTGTGGGCCAGAACCGGCCCACCACAGGGTCCACATTTTTAAATTTACTACTGTTTTTCAGTTAGGATATCTGTGTCTAAATGTTTTGTGCCTCTGTAGATCCACTGTTATCTGAAAGTTCTATTGCACATGTGTAAATGTTTAATTTAGGCATAATAGTATTGTAATAGTATTGAAATTGCACTTATTTTTCCTAATATGTTTTGTAAAAATTTAATTCTTGTTGTTTATAGGTTATCATGCTTTTTTTTATTTTACTCTGTCTTTCGCCCAATTGAGAGCTGAGATTGGCACGGCACCCCCGCGACCCTCTGGTGGAGGATAAAGTGGTAGATGATGGATGGATGGATGGATGGATGGTCTGGCCCACTTGAGATCAAACTGTGCCGTATGTGGCCCCTAAACTAAAATGAGTTTGACACCCCTGCTCTATATTATTTATTTAGGTATTTTGCACACGTGAACAGTGCAGCAACATGTCCACAAATAAAAAGAATAATCATAATAATAATAATTTCAGACCAAAGCAGACCTGTTCCCATGCTGTCTTAAGCTGGTACCTTGTCGTTCCCTTGTTATCCGTCACATTTTCATGTCTATTATGTTTTCTCTTTTCTGAATGATAATCAGTTCAACAGGTCACGTTTTTGTAATAATGACGAGGATAATTGTCTTTGTAACCCAATGTCTTTTTTATTATTAATTACTATTATAAAAATATTGCCGGCAAATACATTTAGTCTTATATTCTGTCTCTATTCCATCACCTCGCACAGTGGTGGGCGGGCCGGATGTAATTGATTGGAGGGCCACATGTGGGCCCCGTGACCATCAGGGGGCCCCAAGAGCAATTTAAAAAAAAGAAAAATTCAATGAATCAGACACGATAGCACCATATAAAAGTAAATGTGTTCCCGTATGGGCGGTGTCGGATCACTTTTCAGACTGGCATGTTTACATGTTTTAATTTTTATTCCTTATAGTTACAATTTAAGGGCTATATTCAATGACACGATCTTCAAACATTGACACAGATCATCTCTCTGCATGTGTCTCACCTGCCGTTGGGGCTGTGCTGCAGAGTCTGAGGGTAAACCTCACAGCTGCCCATGTCTTTCACACCCAGCGACAGCCGCTCTCCATCCTGGATCTCCAACCCTGCCATGGTCTTGAGATTGGCCAGCTGCACTTCAGAATGCCGCGCCCACAGGATCTTCCCACTGGAGTCCATGGACATGGCCGGCTCGTCCCGACCCATCTGAGACGGACAGAAGAAGAATCGGGAGGACAGAGACGTCACACTCTGTTTTCTCAGGGGATTTGTGGACGTTAACCTGAAGTGCAGTTGTTACAGTTTATTATTGTTTATTAAACCGAGGGTTGTAAAGATTATCCCTCTTAACTGCATACAAACTAAATACAAGGATTTTGTTGTTTTGGTTGTATGACACATCGTACAGCAGTCCATGGAAATGTGTTACGAACACTCACAAAGCAGGAGAAAGAGCTTTCATTTTCTTATTATCTATATTATATTATATTATCTTATCTATTTTTTCTTTTAAAGAGCTTTAGTGACTCCTTTAACCAGCTAACAAAAGGGCTCAGAAAAAAAGCTCATGCTAAGCTAAACTTGACCTTAAATAACTGAGAAACAAACAAAAACACAAAAAAGATCTTGGTTCTTTGTTCAGAACCTGAAGCGGACGCTGACAACACACGTAAGACGCTTTGGCAACAGGAAACGGGAGAAGGGAGAGAGGGTGAGGAGCACAGGTGAAAACAATCAGGGAATCAAGCGAGACACAGAACACGCTGCTCACAGGAAGTAGAGAAAACCCCTTACCAAAATAAAACAGGAAGTGACACTGAACTAAAACCAGCTAACACAACTGACGGTGCATGTAGAGAACACTGAGACACAGTATATACAAGAGAACAGTGTACCTTGATTAAAGTGCTGCCTTCATCGTAGCCCAATGCCACACTGTTGGAGCCAGGTTGGCCACATATGCACCAAACCCTCTCCATCCCATACATGAGTGTGTTTTCCAGTCGGTATGTGTTGGAGTGCCACACTCTGACGGTGCCTGACAAAACACAGAGCTCAAAGTAAAGGAAGATGCACATTATCTGTGTGTGTTTTCCTGCTATTTCTCATGTTGTTGGGACAAAAATCTGTTTACAGTCACATTATGAGACAAAAACCAAGGGGAAGACGTGCTGTATAGTATAGCAGTTATGAATGAGAGTCAATGTAATGTCCGCTGAAGTCATGTGACGGAAACCTGACTGCGTGTGTGTGTGTGTGTGTGTGTGTGTGTGTGTGGTTCTTACAACCCACCATCCTCAGCACCAGTGAGGATGAACGGCATCTCGGGGTGGAAGCTGACGCAGGTCACGTTCTGGGTGTGACCCTCCAGTGTCTGAACACAAGTTTTGTTCTAGAAGATAAAGACACACATACACACAGAGTGAGAGAGGGAGAGAGAGAAACACACACACGATGCATGCACACAATTAGGAATGGCATGGATACTCCAGTATCTACCGTCACCTATGTATGAGTTTCATTGAGGGGAAAAAAGCAGTGAAACGTAGTGAATTTAATTTGAGAAACATGTTCACTACAAACTTAATCCAGTCTCCTCTTCTTCTACTTCTTCTTCTTCTTTTCCGTCACCTATGGTAAAAAAATATCGCTCTTTCATTGTCTCTGTTACTGCAGTGTTTGTTTTTTTTGTTTGTTTGTTTTTAAACAAAAAGTGACATGATTGAATGAATGAATGAATGAATGTTTCAATGTAACTTCAGTAAACCATACTTAGTGCTTCACTTTGAATATCACAGTTTAAATAAATGTGTGAACTCAGTGTCCTCTAAGGTTTAAAGGTGTCTGGTTTGGTGTAAATAACGACTATATTCATACAGGGGTCTACCAAGGGCCAGAAGTCTAGCAAGGATGGATTACTGAATGAGCCGACCGAGCCCAAGAGGTCAAGGGGTCACTACCTTAATAAGTCAAAAAGCCAAAGACTATGAATGTGAACACATTTATGTATTGACCTCCTCCAGCTCTCAAAAATGCACCACAATATAAGAAATCACATCTACCAGATTTTCTGGGGGAGGAGCCCCAGACCCCACTTCCCATGTGCACCCACTCTTGAACTCATAGGGAGGTCCTTATGCATCTGTGCCAGGGGAAGAGTCGTTCATAATCTGTCTGGATTAATACAATTGATAATGTAACATTATAGTGTGACATGTCAATAATCGTCAAGCACAGGTGACTCCGCATAGTTGGAGGAGGGGCCCCCATCAAATTCTCCTTAGGGTCCCCTAAAGGCTCGGGCCGGCCCTGACAGTGTTACAATAGTGTAACAACTGTTACTACTGACAACGTCGTTCCTTTTTCAATGCGACGTTACTTTTCCCAGATTCAACAGTGACGCCTGCACAATAGTCGTGAGTCAAAGTAACGAGTATTGTAAAAAAACAATGAACTGATTATGTTTAATGTTACAAATGAATGGAAGTCAGTGTGTGTGTGTGTACCTGATAATCCCAGATTTTAACAAGGCAATCGTCAGCACCAGATATGAGGTAGGGCTTGTCTCCCCCGCTGTAGTAATCCACACAGTTGACTCCCTTCCCATGGCCCTCCAGGGTAAAGTTAGGAGTCCTGGAGCCCAACTGCCACACCTGCAGCACGTGGTGTGGACATAAGTGAAATAATAAGTGAAAAATAACCAAGGACTCATCCTGTGATTCATGAGTTATAGACTTTATTATTTATTTATTGTCAAAACAAGACATGGAAAAACTTCTTTTTAGTAGGTTAGAGTATTGTAATGGTGTCTTTACAGGTCTCACTAAAAATCAACCAAGCAGCTGCTGCCAGAGAAAACCTGTCCTCTGTGTCAAAGGATGGAGTTTAAAGTCCTGTTACTGGTCTACAAGTCCCTGAATGGGTCAGAGGTGCCCGCTCAGGTCACCAGGGACAGGTTTACTCAGCGTCCCCAGGGTCTTCACCTGTGGAACAAGCTCCCTGAACACCTGACGTGTGAGGTGTGTTTCAATCAGGGTGGAAAACATTCTTGTTTACTGCAGCTTTGTGACATTTTTACCTCTTTAACTTTCACATCTGCTGGTGAACAGAGGAAACATTCTTTGTCTCCTTGATTTTAAATTGTTTAATGTTTTAAATTGTTTTTATTTCTCTAATTTATTATTTACATACTCCCCACCATCCTCTGTGATGATGACAGTACTACTACCCATCCCTGTTTATTGTTACTTCCTTATTCGTTCAAACTGGATCAACAACACTGCATTGTTTGTGTCCTGTGATGTGTGAGTAAGTGTGCACTAATGCATACCTGTGGCTTAGAGCTGAAACGATCAATCAATTATTAATCCATTACTAAATGAATCGACAACTATTTTGATAATCGATTCATGGATGATTAAAACAAGATTTGTGATTGTTTAAGCTTCTTAAATGTGAATATTTTCTTCATTTCTTTGCTCTGAGAACAAAGAAATCATTAAAAGTGAATCATTTTGCTTTGTGGACGAAACAAGACATTTGAGAACATCATCATTTCCAGGTTTGACAAACACTTTTTAAGGTTTTCTGATATTTTATGGACAAACGATTAATCGAGAACATAATCGACATATTAATCGTTAGTTTCAGCTCTAATTTGGCTCATAAGACCTAAATCTGTTTTACAGTCTCACTATCTCACGATACATTTATTTTGTGTATTGTGGACTCCCACCTCTCTTATCCCTGCACCTTGCTGGCTC
Source organism: Solea senegalensis (assembly GCF_019176455.1). Classification (NCBI taxonomy): domain Eukaryota; kingdom Metazoa; phylum Chordata; class Actinopteri; order Pleuronectiformes; family Soleidae; genus Solea; species Solea senegalensis. The sequence goes on along the minus strand of NC_058028.1, from coordinate 27,264,864 downwards.
TGTGTTGGGACTCAGCTATTAATTATAATCTGCATTAAACTCTTTAATCTAATCTAATCTTTAATCTTATAAACCTATGTTCTGCTTTTTTAGGGTTCACAAATCTGCTGTAACAGTCTAGTTAGGCTGAGGTTAGGGTTGAGGCTAGGCCAGTAGTAGTTATGGTTTAAGACTGGAGTAATAGCACTTAAATCCACTCCACAGTTCTAATAATAATAATAATAGTGACTCGGCTTGGCTCCACTCTACTCTGGTACTTTAGTTTTTGCATTAGTACCAGTACTAACCTGGTACCCTTTAGTACCCACGCTGGTGAGGTTCCAAGCGAGCTGAGCAGATACTAAAATGTGACATCATGATTGGTCAGGGAGTGTCGTCACTGAGTCATGAGCGCGACGTCCGACACAAGCATCAAACCAAACAATGGCGAACTGTAAATCAGTTAAAAAACATGTGTTCATCTCCAACGTTTAACAATCTCAATATCAGCAGGAAGCACTGAATACATCATTAGAATGAACGATTCAGTGCACTGAAGAGAACTGGTTTGCCTGTGACTAGTTTGTGTGTGTGTGTGTGTGTGTGTGTGTGTGTGTGTGTGTGTGTGTGTGTGTGTGTGTTTGTGTGTGTGTGTGTGTGTGTGTGTGTGTGTGTGTGTGTGTGTGTGTGTGTGTGTGTGTGTGTGTTTGTGTGTGTGTGTGTGTGTGTGTGTGTGTGTGTGTGTGTGTGTGTGTGTTTGTGTGTGTGTGTGTGTGTGTGTGTGTGTGTGTGTGTGTGTGTGTGTGTGTGTGTGTGTGTGTGTGTGTGTGTGTGTGTCTACCTTGACAGTTCTGTCCAGAGAGGCACTTGCAAACTGGTTGTTGTCTTTGGGGTTGAAGATGACCCGCATAACATAGTGGCTGTGTCCCTCAAACACCTGACAACATTCCCACTTCCTGTCCCAGTCCCACAGCTTGATCAACATGTCGTCTTAAAACACACACACAGAGTGACAATGAACGTTTAGCTTCATGTATAAAGTCAAATACGACGTTTTTAGATCCTGACGTGTGTGCGCTTGTTTCCTACCACTGCCGGAGAGGACGTAGGGCTGTGTAGGGTGGACGACGACGGTGCGGATGTAGTCAGCGTGAGCCTCGAACATGTGCACTCGCTCAAACGTGTTGTAATTAAACACTCGGATGTGATTATCATCCTGGGAGGGACAGAGAGAGTCATGAACACACCAGAACTCTCCTCATTACTCATGGATACAACTCCATTACTTATGTTTAGCTTCAGTTTTAAAGGGATAGTTGAAGCAGCCTGACACACACAGTAGAGGCTCATTGTCACTGAAAGCATGACAACAGGAACACAAAGACAAAAACATATTTAAGCTCACCTAATAGAATCTAACTCGGCTTATATCTAAAGTATTTTCACTTTATCACAGCCTTCACTGTTAACAACAGAAAAGCTTTAAATTTAAATCACAGCACAGAGTTCAGTTCAAATGTTGTTTTGTGATTAGCGTTTAAAATGCTTTGTGACACAAACTTGCCACACAAAGCAGCAGTAGACCAGAAGCTCCTGTGTAACCGTGAGCTTTTTTTAAAGATGCACCGACACGATATTTGTATCGGGTATCGGTGACAATGATCTATTCAGTCTAATTCTATGCTGTGCGCTGTGAGTGACGTCGTACGGAAACTTTTAAGTTTCACAGCACACTGGCTGGATGAGAGCGACGTGCCACGCGGTGCAATGATGAACACGACAAACTACAATGATCCCAGTCTTTTCCACATAATGAGACATTCCGCTTGTTACCAACATTCTGCGCTGTTTTTCGGTGTCTAAACCTTTAGATATTGGTGCTGGAGGCGTACCTAGCTTTTGTCCAAGGACTTTGGTGTATGAGAGTGAGCGGTTTACCAAAATCAGTGTAGTGAACATATTCTCCAGTCTTTGTTAAGTGTTAAAAAACAGTTTTTTTTTGTTTTTTTTTTTAATTGATTAATGTTTATATGTTTTTTTGTGAGAGCAAGTGTCTCTGGTTTCATTTTTCTGCAGAAAAATGTGTAGAAAATGTGGCTTCCCTTCTGATGGAAGACGTGAAGATTGGTCATCAATCTTTATTTGAAGTCCAGACAGCACATTCAAAACTGCTATAATTGTAAATTGAGTAAAACTCAATCTCATGAGCGAGGGAATCAAACTGACTTAAATGAGATAAATATTTAAGGGTCATTTTATCATTGTCATGTCATTTCTGACAAAATCAAGATTAGGGCAATATCCTTTATCATATCATTTGATGTCACTATATATCACAATATAAATCAAATCAGTATTTCTGTAAGGCTGGCCAATAGGGCCTATAAATAATATCTAGGTATTTTTAGTCTATGTCACGTGATGTAAGATAAAGCACAGGTTATTTCCTTTTAAGAGTGGAGAGTGACAATACACTGTAAAATAAAATATCTACTGTTTGTCATCTGTATTACATGATAAAAAATACTTCAAATACACTTTTAAATAAATAGGCTTAATATTAAAAGTGACTATTTAAAAATATGTAAAATGTAATTTCTAAAATTTTTGGGGTATTTTTTGTGAATTTCACAACTTTATTCTGTATAATTAAAAATGATGATTATCAACGTAACAGCCTTTAAAACCAGGAAAAGTCAAATACCTTCTCAGGATAGGAGCGTATCCAGACTCTTATCTTATCTCTTTTCTTGTCTCATGTCACCATTAGGGATGCGCAATATATCGGCATTAATATCGGCATCGGTCCGATGAGTAAAACTGCACCGATTTTAACAACCAATGTTTATACCCGTCGAGTTGCTGTTTGTGTATGTGTGTCGGGAGGTGGAGGCCATGTGACAGTGTTAGTGACGCAGCACAGGACTGTGGTGTGTTGAACTGAAGAGGAGAGAAAATGTCATTATTTTGATTCATGTTCATGTTTGTAATTGATGATCCAAACTTTCTCAGTGAGTTGAGGGAGTTAAACTGTACTTTAATGTAGTTACACACTTGCTCCAAGTGGTAAAAGTTTCCAAAAACCTTTACCACTGGAGTTGTATGGTAGCCACGTAACCTTGTTATTTGGAGGTAAGACATTCAAAAATTCAGCTTGCATGATTTTCAGTCTGTACAAAATGTTATCATCTCAGAAACTTTAAAAAAAAAAAAATTGATATATCAATATCGGTAGATATCGGTTATCGGCCATAACAGCAATATTAGTATTGGATACCGGTATCGGCCAAAATGTTCATATCGGTGCATCCCTAGTTACCATACAGACATAATATGGATGTGTTGCCCAGTCCTAATCCAGATGTACTACGACTGACTAAAAAGGACTTGAAATGTACCTCCAGTGGGAACAAGTACTTACTGATCCAGCAACGACCCAGTTTTTCCTGATAACAAACCGAGCCACTCTGACAGGCAGCTCACACACCTCAAAGGTTTTCACCATCATCTACATTCAGAAAACCAAAAACACAAAGGTTATCAATACACGGTATGAGTGATTAATGAAGCGCTGCATTGTGTGAGTCTGACCTGTGTCTCATGGTTCAAGACCACCACGCTGCCACTGTAAAGGCTGAGCAACATCCATGGCTCAGTGGGGTGCAATTCCACACTCTTCACCCGGTCTGACCGAGTCGTCAGCTTCCGCTTGATGTCCATCCGCTGAGGCTGAGGATGGAGAATGAGAGAAAGAAAGCACAGAAACAAGAAGATGACATTAAAACAGGGGCAGACAAAGCCTTAAGCTGAGAGGGCCCCCCCAAAAACATGCAGAAGTTACTCTAAATTGGCCGTAGGTGTGAATGAATGAGTCAATGAGTGTGTGCTCCAGTCATGCAGGAAGTACACAACTGATAGTCTTAATGAAATGATTCTAATGATTCAGTCCATGGAAAAAAACTGCTTTAAAAGTCACTCGTCACTCGTTTGTGTGTGACGCGTCTAAAACAAAGTCAGTTTCATGCAGCCGTGCTTTGATGACCCCGCCCACATTGAGGAGGTACTCTATTGTAATGGAAAACTAACCAATCTGTGTAGGTTCAAGCCGTGCCATACCGGTACCATGTAGTGGAAAAGCACCATAGACCCTTTCATCATAAACAAACATTGCAACGAGAATGCACGTGTAGTTTGGGGTCAAAAAACGTCAACAACAGGTATGTCCACGGTCCTCCACCGAATAATTCTGAATATGTTCTTTCGTTGCCTTGTTACCGCGAGTTACCGCAAACAACACCTAAATAAATGAGTACTAGCCAACGGCAATAGATGATATTAGCAAGTGGTCAGATATCCAGAGGCCAACTATTCACTCTTACCTCATAGCTAAAGCTAGCCCGTACACGCGAGGAAGTCTATGCGCATACAAGTCTTACAAGGAACGTTTACTTGTCAGCACGCTAGCCGGGCCGGCAGCTAACTACAAGCTAGCTACGTCCAAGACCACAACATAACTTTAGGCAGCATAGGTTTCATATAGGCTTTTCATTGTAATCTAACAGAAAGAGCTGATAAATGCTAACATACATGAAATGAAGTGAGCGCTACAAACACAAGCCTCTTTGACTGCAGTAGCATCATCCCAGTCTTCTCTTTTTGATGCTTGGAGCCACAGACCATGTCTTTTTTTTTTTAATGAGATCCTGTAGGGATTCTGAAGAACTTGACACCATTGCTGGTTTTATTTTCACCGCCAACTATTGCACTGTTAATGGTACACGTTACACGTTAATGGTACGAGTGTGTTTTCTGACCCCAAAGTGTGCGTGCACATTTCTGTACCGTAGCTCTCAAAAGGGTCTATATGTCTGCTGGGATTGGCACCAGCTGCCCTGTGACCTTCATGTTTAGGATAAAGCAGTAAATGATGATGATAAAGCAAGCAGACCAAACCATGTCCAATCTTGTGGTGTATTTTTGCGTTTGCTCATGCCGGTTTTTAAAAATGGCGGGTTTGATTCTAGTATTGTTATTAGTGTTTTAGTATTTTTAGTATCATGATCTTCACCAGTGCAGGTACAGATAGAGCACCGGGTACCAGGTACGATCCCTAATGGAAAAGCAAACAACAAGGAGAGTCGAGTCAAGTAACTTGGAAAATGCAACTTGATGCACGACCAAAATCATCTGTGCCGATCTCAGCTGACGCAGGGCGAAAGGCGGGGTCACGCCGTGGACAGTTCATCAATCCATCACATATAGAGAAAAACAACCACTCACTCTCACCTATGGTCAATTTAATATTATATGTTTTTTGGACTGTGGGAGGAACCCGGAGAACCCGGAGGAAACCCACGCACACACGGGGAGAACATGCTGCAAAGGCAAGAGCGCTAACCGCTACACCAACAGTGTGGCCCTCAGCGCTACTAGTGAAGAGAAAATAATACTCAGTGGTTATACCTAATGAGGAAGTGAAAGTAAAACTAGTTGAAGCCTTTCTTCATCTTATAACTTGTTGGACTGAACATATTTTCAGCCACAATATTTACTAGTTATACCTGTTGTATTAAATGCTAATGAAGAGGCAGGTCAGGGGCGGGATTCAAACCCTCCTATTGGCTCTGCAGGTGGAACTCCATCCATTGATTGATGTTACATCTGAATCCAGACCTGGGACTGACGTCACCCCGGGGAGACTCTGGAGTTTATCATGTTCCAGTAGAGTCAGAAGTCAGAAAAGCGAAATGTCACTCTGCATAAACAGCGTCGCAACATGTCTACATACAGGTCCGTCGCGAGAAGGCAAGCAAACCAAGCAATTGCTCGGGGCCCCAAGACAACGACTGGTTATGAATAAAATGCAATGACAAACTGTGTGAGCGCCCCTTTGAAAGTCAATGCAGTAAAGTGCAATGACACTGTTATCAGGATCCCCCTCAAGGGGGTCCCTTTCACTGATAGCAGCCAGGTGGCTTGGGGATCCATTTTGCTTGGGCCCCCCAAATTCCTTCAAACGACCCTGTCTACATACAATACCACAGTATGTGTACAGCTGATTTACTGTGAAAGACACACAACAAGTGTCATTATCGGTTAGAGCGGAAACAAATAATCGATGAATCAATTAATAATCGATAACTAAATTAATCGATGAATCGATTAATAATCGATAACTAAATTAATCGAATAAAACTATTTTGATAATCGTTTAATCGGTTCAGCGCTTTTTTCATGATTAAAACAAGATGTTTAAGCTTCATAAATGTGAGTATTTTCTTCATTCCTTTGCTCTGGATAACAAATACATCATTAAACGTGAATCATTTTGGTTTGTGGACAAAATAAGACATTTGAAAACGTCATCATTTCCAGGTTTGACGAACACCGATCAACATTTATTCAGGTTTTTTTACTTTTTATGGACCAATAAAAGGGGCGTGTCTGTTGATAGGCATACTCCACAGTGCTCCACACTGACTGTGTCCTCAACACTTATAATGCAGCACCGTTTCATTTATCCACTATTCATGTGATGATAAAGGCTGCTGTTAAACACAAACTGTTGTTGCACATGGTTGCTGCTTAAAAAAACCTTTGACTTCACCACATGAGTGCAGTTGAAAGACACAAGATAATATTAAGACACAGCAATATAAAAAATAAACATGAACCTAAAGTGAAGTAGTTCCGCCTACCATGTTGTCTCTGTGGGTGAGCGGCCTCGGTGCTGTCCTGTCGGGCTCCTCAACTCAATCTCAACTCAATCTCAGCTCAAGGAACTTTGGTGACAATGACCAAGAAAGCAAACAATTGCAGAAACAATGTGATTTCCGGTTTGGATTTTCACAATAAATCTGAAAGGACTTCGCCTCGCTTCGTTTTTCATTAAAAGGTAATGTAATAATCTGGCTCAGTTTTATTTATTTTAAAAACGTTTAACTTTATCACTCTCTTTTTTTATCAATTCGTGCATTTTAGTCTATTTTCTGAACCATTATGAACCATAGTATTGTCATTACAGGAGATCAGTGATGGAAATCAAGAACTTTGAACTGTGGAGGGCAGCATTACACCTTTCAGTGTACAGCCTGACAAAGACTACTTAAAGAAATAAGCTCTATATAAATAATGTGACTGCTTGAAATTACACAGGACTTTACGTTCCACCGTCTCCTCACTGCACCAGGTCACACCAGGACCTGTTTTTAACATAAATCTCGATTACACCTGACTAGATTTATGTTTTAGAATGCATAATGCATGTTCGTGTGTTGCTGTACAATGTTTACATCAAAGTGTTTTCCAAAATCTCGTTTACTTTCGTGTTTCGAAATCGGACACTTATTTTGAAGGGTTAAAAATCAGCATTATCCGGTTTACAGCTCCCTGTCACTGTCCAACGTGACGCAGCTGAGAGTCTGGCGACGTGGTTCCTCAACATCCTGCAGCGCTTCCTGTAGCAGCTGCAGTGGCAGAACAGGTTCCACCTGTCCAGGTACTGCGCTGCAAACACAACAAAAAAACAAGGCTGTGACATGTTAAAAAACAGTGAAGAGGACATTAAAGGGATAGTTCAGAGTGCATTCCATTTGCATCGGAAGTTGGAACTGGGACTCCAACCGAGTTTACCATGTTTCAGTTGAGAAGGCGGAGGAAAAAAACAGTTTGTGGTACAATCAGGTTGCTCCGAGTTTCTGACAGACAGACAGACAGATATTTGATTTCTAACTAGGGATGGGAGTTTTTTGTCGACAAAACGACAGGGGCTCACCTCGACAAAAATCTGGAAAAAAGGTTGAAATGTCGGGAGGCGGGGCATGTGGGATTTTGAATTGCATTTTGTCTTTCAAGTGATGACATTGCCTGTCCAAATAAACATCATAAAGTGCACATCAATGATCCACGGTGGAAATAAATAAATAATACGTAGGTTAACATATTGATTTGATCTGAAATGAGGCAGAAATGAGTTGACCTAGAGGATCTGTGCAGCTGCTGTGTTCCATAACAACATATTATGTTGATCAGACTGCTGCTACAATGAATAATGATCAGTATAGATAGTTGCTTCGCGTGGATTATTGATATTTAGCTGCGGGTGTGGATGACACATCTCTGTCACCTATTTTACTCTCACTGCTGTTTGATTTTATTTGTGATGAGTTCAGTGTCATTGATCTCTTTTTGTTTCGTTTAGTTGTTGGTCACTTCTTTGATGGTCAGTATTGGACATTACAGCCATGTTTTTAAACCTAAAATTAAATAAAGTAGTACAGTGTAGAATATTTACCACCCTCCACGCTGCTGCTTTAAAATAAATAAATAAATAAAACATAGACAATAGAAATGGAAACACATTTCACATGTTTGAAAAGGAGTAGGCAGAAGTAGAAACTCATTTATAGACTAATGTACTTTATCACGCCCCCAAATATGTACACAGTATTTTATACAGTTCTCAGTACAACACAAGAATATGTCTGGTTTCTATTACCATCCTGTTCCTCATCCTTTTATTTATTTTGTATTTTCATTTCAACTGACTTGTGTTTTTACTCTTCGTTAATTCATCTGTTGGATTGTTCCATAATTTAACCCTGAGATTGAAACACACACACACTGTATTTTTAAATGTAGTTTCCCTCTTAAATGATGCGCCCCTTGTCTCTCAGGAGCAGCAGCGTGAAGCTCTCCTGTGTCGGGAATGCCCCATGACCTCACAACCAGTGAGACTCAAATGATGCATCAAATATCATCATGAAACTATTTCTGAATAATAAATAATTGACTCTTAACTTGTGTGTGACAATATGATAACGACAATGTTTTCAACCTGACTTCAGTTTCACTGAAAAATAAAAAATGATGTATCTTCTTAATAAAAAAACTCACAAATATCGTTTTCTAAATCAGTTCTAGTTTCTTTGTTTTCTTGACGTTTGAGCAAACACTCAATCTATTAATAATATTACATTTTTTTATTTGTAAATAAAACAATTATTCATGTTTTTCATATATTATTAGAATTTAAGGATAGTTCATTTAAAACCAAGGTTCCAATGTAAATATCATCATATTCATGAAAGGTTTTCCTATGTTATACTGCATTGTTGATGAATTATTGAACCCTTTATTTTTCTTATTTTTATTTTATTTTATTTCTACATGTAAATGAAGGCAGCAGGGATTTTGGTTGGTCAGTGTTCAAACTTATTGCTGGAGGGAGTTCATTTATTCATCTTATTTTCTCTCGTAAATTGTCTAATTGTATGAAAGCCTGTTTCCACCACTTCAAACATGAAACATTTCATGACTGCAATAGTGTAGCTTGTATCCATGGAGACGTATGTGCCCCTCACACTGGTGAACAACTGTGATTGAGATCTTTGAACTGTAGAGGGCAGCATTACACCTCTCAGTGTGCATCATTAGACGGTGTAGTCGAAGAAGAAGAAGAAGCAACTGTAATAGCAACTGTATGCTTTTGTAAAGGGCTTTTATTTTGAATTACAGAGTGCATATTTCATCTCCTGCCACTTCTGTGTATAAAATATTGATGTGAAAAACAGTGAAACTTTTCTGTTTCACTCACTATATAAAACGATTATTGACCACAGATTGGTCTAGTCACATGTACAGGCAGACATTTTCATCCCTACTAATTAACCTGTAAGATGAAGGAAGGCTTCATCATACATATATATGTATATATATATATGCACACATATATATATATATATATATATATATGCAGTGGATATAAAAAGTCTACACTCCCCTGTTCAAATGCTAGGTTTTTGGCCTGTAAAAAAATGACATCAAGATAAATAATTTCACCTTTTTTTTCCACCTTTAATGTGACCTATAACCTGTACAACACAATTGAAAAACAAACAGAAATCTTTCAGTGAGGTGACGTAAAAATAAACACCTGAGATAATGTGGTTGCATAAGTGTGCACACCCTTTTATAACTGGGAATGCTGCTGTGTTCAGATTTAACCAATTACATTCAAACTCATGTTCAATGATCAACCCCAAATAAAGTTCAGCACAAGCCATGGTCTGCAGAGAGCTTCCAACGCATCAGAGGGATCTCATTATTCAAAGATATCAGTCAGGTGAAGGCTACAAAAGAATTTCCAAGGAATTAAATATACTGTGGAACACAGTGAAGACCGTCATCATGAAGTGGAGAAAATATGGCACAACAGTGACATCAATAAGAACAGGACCAAAATTGACGATAAGACAAGAAGAAAACTAGTCAGTGAGGCCGACAGCAACACTGAAAGTACTGGCTGTGAAGTACATGTGACAACAATCTCCCGTCTTCTTCATATGTCTGGGCTCTGGGGTAGGGTGGCAAGACGGAAGCCTTATCTTACAAAGAAAAACATCCAAGCCCGGCTTAATTTTGCAAAAAGACATCTGAAATCTCCCAAACGCATGTGGGAAAATGTGATATGGTCTGATGAAACCAAGACTGAACTTTCTGGACATAATTCCAAAAGGTCAATTGGTGCAAAAACAACACTGCTCATCACCTGCAGTGAAGCATGGTGGTGGCAGCATCATGCTTTGGGGCTGTTTTCCTTCAGCTGGAAGTGGGGCCTTAGTCAGGGTGGAGGGAATTATGAACAGTTCCAAATACCAGTCAGTGTTAGAGAGGAACTTCATCTTCCAGCACAACAATGACCTAAAGCACACATCTAAATCAACAAAAGAATGGCTTCACCGGAATAAGATTGAGGCTTTGGAATGGCCCAGCCAGAGTCCAGACCTGAATCCCATCCAACATCTGTGGGGTGATCTGAAGAGGGCTGTGCACAGGAGATGCTCTCACAATCTGTCACATTTGGAGCGGTTTTGCAAAGAAGAGTGGGCAAATATTGCCACATCAGCATGTGCCACGCTGATAGACTCCTACTAAAAAAGACTGAGTGCTGTAATAAAAGCCAAAGGTGCTGCAACAAAGTATTAGTTTAAGTGTGTCCATATTTATTCAACCAGGTTATTTTAAGTTTTTTATTTTATATTTTCCCCTTTAAAGGTTTCAGTTTGTTTTTCAGTTGCATTGTACAGGTTATAGGTCACATTAAAGGTGGAAGAAGTTTTTTTTACAGGACAAAAACCTGGCATTTGAACAGGTGTGTGTAGACTTTTTATATCCACTGTATATATACACTCAGTATAACTATAGTTTATTGCATTTATGACATTTAAGAACTACAAAAATACAACTTATATTGCTATTTTTACCTGAATAAATGAAGAAGAAAACACTGGACACAGAACTATGTACACATCTGTGAGTCTTTGTGGGAAATTAATACAATAAAAAACCTACTTTGAAATAAATAAAACTATATTTGGAATGTATGTAGTTCATGATGACTTTATTTAAGTGTTGGGAATGGCTTCCCATGTTTTAAACACTAGATAATATAGAGAATTTTAATATTACATTTGATGTAGACATAGGATATGTTGCATATTTTAGTTATAAAAAAAACTTTATTTGTTTTCCTCGCTACAGGGAGCCACTGCTGAGGGCCTGAAGACCACATGTGGGTCTAGAGCCCCAGGTTGCAGACCCCTGCCCTAGTTAACATGGTCAGGATTCTGGTGATCTCACAACTAAGACCTCAAACCACCAGTCCGTCAAAAAGCTACACATAATCCCATCTGTGTCTGAAGAACTTTGTCCAAATAAAGTCACACATTTCATGTGAGAGAAAATGTCCGTGGTTTATTACAAGTGTCCACAGTCACAGTATAAATAGACAGTTTGGTTGCAGGCGAGCGCTGTTCCCATGTTATTATGCCTTCTTGAACACTTGGTGGCAGACTTTGTCGAGTGCAGTGAGTTCCTGAAAGAGGAGACGCAGACCTTTACACACACAAGTCCACATGTCTCTCTCAGTTGCATAATCAGGCTGCGCTTTAATCTGTGTTTCTTCACACAGTGATTCATTAACCTTTATTGTTATTGAACAATAAAAGAGAGTCATTAGTCTGATCAAACTGCAGGCTGTTCTGGGTCTAATACTGCTGTGTCTCTCACCAGGTGTAGCATGTCTCCCTCGATCCACTGTTTCCAGCCACGGTTTTCCTTCTCCCCCCTCTGAACACACACCAGCTTGTCTCCATCCCAGTTCACCAATGTCTGTTAAGTCAAACACACACAAAAAAAAACAACGATCAAAACATCGACCATGATTCGATCTGGCTATCAGCATCATCATCATCATCATCATCATCAAAACCAGGAACTAGTCCCACCATGACTTTCCTGCCGTCCAGGGCCTTTGCGTGCTCCTCAAACTCCTGTCCCACCGTGAAGTTGACCTCGTAGTTTCTGAAGGTGCTCAGCGTCTTTGTCTCAAACTTGTCTCCGTCCTGGACGATGATTTTGGTCTGATGCAGATGGACAGCAATCTTTCTGGTGGCAAAGTCGATGTCTGCAAAACACAGGATGTGAATGGATCGTGTCAAGGGTCGCACGGTGAAGCCCGTCACACAATTTAGGCTTATGCCAGAAAGACTGTTCACCATTCACTGTCTTGTCATCATACGTTTACCCATCTAAAATGAGTTTTTGAGCCGTTTCCATGAGGATGTAGAAGTTCAGCAGAGGGCTGGACAGACCAGGAGCCACCGCCTGATCCAGACCGTCTTATCTTTCATTGAATGAAGTGACTGAAGGAGTGAATCGATATTTATTTGGCACAATAAAAGAGCATGGAAGGGTAACTTGGCCTGATTGCAGCTTGATGAGGAAAGTACGCATTCTTCGTGATCTTTCTCCATTAGTCTCACTCCTCCTCCTCCTCCTCTCTCTCACTCTCCTTCTAGATTATCCCTCATAATTCATCCCTGTTGTTACTGATACATGTAGTCACACTCTCCCCCTTTTAAAGCATTAGATGTCTGCGTTCAACTCACCAAGGGCTTTCATGACGTCCTCAAAGTTCTCATTGCTCACCATCTCCCAGCGACCGCTGTAGTCTACAGGCATTTTGGAGTGGAGCGTGGAAGAAGTTTGCCTTTAGAGTTAGCTTTTTGCACTGAGACACACTGTTCAGTGGGCCCTGCCCTTTGTATATATACAGTGTGTGTGTGTGTGTGTGTGTGTGTAGGCCAAAGGACAGGGTCCGCCTGATAATTCTCTCAGCACAGTCTCTGCGTGCATTTGTTCGTACATCATAAAGTTCAAGCTTGAATGCGTTACGTGCATCGTGAGGCCAGTTCTTCTAAACGCTCTCTTAGCTGCACTCGTGTGTAGATTCTGCACTTGCTCCCCGTGTCTGCTTCTGTGTGCACATTGATTTTGAAGCACTTAAAAGAGCCTGCTGTCTCATTTCCTCTGCTTCATCAATTACTCATTCCAGTGGAGGGGGAGAGAGGGAGAGAGGAGAGTGCCAATTCCTTTGCAGGGGGAAGGGATTTTCAAATCCAGTCCAGTGCTATTACAATCCATTAGGAACTTCATTTGTGAAGAAGCATCATGATGTAAAATGCATTTATATCACAGCAAAGTCCCCAGAACAGCTTATCGCTTATCATCACCATTATTATTGTTTTGTAATTAAAAAAATCGATATCAGTAACTGTATAAACTTGTAACCTGATACAGTTGTTGTGTATCTGCTGCTGGTCTCCCTCTCTCTCTTCTGTCTCTACCTCATCTCCCTCTTGTCCTTTCTCTCCCCCCTTTCTGTCCCCCACCTCTCCTCTGTCCCCCATTTTTCCTTTCACCCCAACCAGTCGAGGCAGATGACCGCACATCTCTGAGCCTGGTTCTGTCAGAGATTTCTTCTTCTCTCCACTGATGCCTAGTGTTTGCTCATTGTGTGAACTGTTGTGTTTCTCTGCTCTCCTTGATGTTGTCTATGTACAGACCTGAGATCATGTATGTTATGATTTGGCGCTATACAAATAACATTGAATTGAATTGAACAGTGATTATATAGATTTGACATTAAAGGGGCCGTTATATGAAAGTGTGGTTGTAAAGTCAGCCCTGTCTGTGCTGTGTGTGACCCTGGACACGGAGGCTCACACCCAGCCAGCATGTCCCCCATAAGTGTGGGGGTAAGTCCCCATATGTGGACCCCATAAGGTTTATATAAGGATCCCAAGCGGGTTTGTCCGTGGTTTCCATAATTTGAAAGATGCCATCTTTAATCCAATTCCCACTTACTACCGACTTTGTACCCAGGTACAAAATGCTAAATGGGTAAGGGGCGGGGCCACCACAGAAACATGCACAAACTCGGGCAGCCCGTGGCAAAGTGCAAAGGGAACTTGACTTGCAACCGGAGGGTCACCGGTTCAAATCCCCCACCTGGCCAAACAGGGCTGGAGTACCCCTGAGCAAGGTACCCAACCCCCAATGCTCCCCGGGCACTACTCAGTGTGGCAGCCCACTGCTCCTAACTCTAGCATGGGTCAAATGCAGAGGAATACTTTCCCTAAAATGTAATACTTGGGACCCTTATGGCGCTTTTCCATGATACAGTTCAAGAACTGCTCGACTCGAGATGTTGTTTTAATTTATCTACAGTTCAGCCATTTTTGGTTGACATCACCTCACCGTAGAGTCAAGTCGATTTAACCCTTATGTTGCCCACAGAGGGAGGCCTCACCTGAATCCTCATCCAATATGTCTGCCAATGTATCTCTCCGTCAGACAGCATTTTCTGACTGAATTCAAAGTTTATAAAACATTCTCATTCTCGCACGTTTACACCCTTGCACACAGGAGTCAAAGGTCCACTGCTGCGGCCTGTGTCATGGTTTATCAAGGTTGATAAGGCGTCTTTATCTATAAGTGACAGTCGAAGTGAGTTGAACTGTCTCTATGTCTCATTTCCTTTCATCATCATCATTTCAATGTGGTTTTGTCATGTTTTCCTAAAAATGCACACATGGAAAAAAGAAAGAAAAAACTAATATACACAGAGTTCATGTCACACAGAACCATCCAGTGAAGGACAGTAGAAATGTGCAGCAAAGTTTAAGCTGCACAAATCAGTATATTTATGCAGTTTGCATGGGGTCACCTCTAGTGAGGAGTCAATAAATGAACACTGTTACATTTTATACCGTGTAATCCACTCATTCATCATTTAACTTTAGACTTTTAGTCCTACCATTATGTTACATTTGATTTGATATTTAGTCAGCTGTAACCTGACGAGACACAAACTGAAGATGAGAATATGGATCAAACTTAAGTGAGAAGCAAGTGGAATTGTCATTTTTTATGAAGATTCATTTAAACTCACCCACCACTGGTATATGAAATGGCCCGTTGACAGTAGCTATGGGCGAGTGAAGATGATGGCGAGCACCTGTGCAGGTCTCGTACACGCTGTTTTGGAGGGAGCAGATGTGACTTCATCAGCATTTGCCAGTGCCAGTGCAGCTCTCACACCTCTTGCAAACGCATCGCTTGAACAGACTGGAAGCCCCTGAAATTCAAACTGAAGTCAAACCATTTATGAGTTCAGACATTAAAGGGGACATCAGTCAGTCAGTCATCATCTAACCACTTTATCCTCCACCAGAGGGTCGCGGGGGGTGCTGTGCCAATCTCAGCTTCATCGGGCGATAGGCGGGGTACACCCTGGACAGTTCGCCAGTCCATCGCAGGGCCACACACAGCTAGAGACAAACAACCATTCACTCTCACATTCACTCCTACGGTCAATTTAGAGTGTCCAATTTACCTATTCCCCACATTGCATGTTTTTGGACTGTGGGAGGAAGCCGGAGTACCCGGAGAGAACCCACGCACACACGGGGAGAACATGCAAACTCCATGCAGAAAGGCCCTTGTTTCAACCGGGGCTCGAACCCGGGTCTTCTCGCTGCAAGGCGAGAGTGCTAACCACTACACCACCGTGTGGCCCATTAAAGGGGACATATTATGCAAAATCAACTTTTTAACCATTTTAATACTTATATTTGGGACTCTGGAGGCCCTACCAGTCGCCAAAGTGTGGAAAAAGAATACTCAGTCATGTTTTTGTGGTCCCCCTTAGTGTAAGTATAGGCGATAAAACACTCCATGTTGAATTCCCTGCGCTTATGACGGCAGCATGCGCATTTCACCGCGAATGTTACCGCCCCACCAGTAAGTTTACTTCCGAGCTCCACCTTAGCTCCACCTTGTCCCTGCGAGAGTGCAGGCGAGGGAGGAAGAGCGGTATTATGTCAACGCGAAGGGACAAGTGTGCTGTTGGTGGCTGCACAGTGGAGCACAGTGTTTTACAGAGGATTTTATATATGAAGCTAATGTGCCGGATAAAGTCAGCAAACGTGTGTTCGCACCACTTCGCATCAGCCTGCGGCCATCGGTTGCTGTATTTAGTCAGCGACGTACAAACACACACATTGTTAAGAAAAGGTCACATAGAGGTCATAACTGACCATTCTGACACGTCCTAATTAAAAATATTTGTTCAGTACGTCCTCCATGACCGGAGCACAGACTCAGTCTGATACAATCACATAAAGCAGCTGTTTATGCAGCTCGCCACTGACGATCAGCGGTGGCGATCAGCGGTGGCGAGGTCTCCGGAGCACAGTCACCGGTCTGATACAGTAACATACAGCGGCAGTTTATGCAGCTCGCCGCTGGCGATCAGCGGTGGCGATCAGCAGTGCTGTTCATAAGTGTTTTTAACTGATTTACAGTTCGGCACTGTTCGGCTCGATCCTTATGTAGGACGTCTCTTCCTGTGACGGCACTCTCGCTGTTTTCTGCGCACGCTGCCATGTTGATATTGTCAGAGAACTAGTGGAGGGAGGGGGAGACGAATAGAGCTGTAAAGCGCTGTAAAGAGGACAAATCAGAAACCCCCTGGAAGAAGTGGGTGTGTGTTTGCCTGTGTCTCATTTGCATATAAAGGGACCATGCATGAAAACCGAGCGTTCTGAAAGGGGCGGGTTTAGCAGGGTTATTGAACTGCTATGATTCTTCATCCTTATGGTATTTTGACCAAAGCATGTCACTGACATGTTCATTTGGACACCAGGGAACTATTTTAATGGGGGAAATAGGGTATAATATGTCCCCTTTAAAAGACATTTACACAGTATATAATTGACCTGGTACATTCCAGTGGTGACGGCTTGTGTGTGAAGTCTTCCCGTCTGTTCTTCCAGCTGCTGTGGTAAAACAAGAGTCCCCCCAGCATGATGTCGCCGTCCTTCAACAGCTGAGGGTTCTCTGGATCTCCTCTCTGTCGGCACAGCAGCTCCTCAGCCACAGAGAAAGACGCCACTGACAGCAGCTGTAAAAGTGCCCACCCTTGTTCTGGGCGTCTGTATCAGGTAGTTTGGAGAAATACATCTTATACAGACAGTGCATGTTAAAAGTCCCAATAATTGGGTTTTCTTAATGTCACATAAACATGTTAGTCTGACCAAAATCGAGCTAGTCTTAGACGGACTAACATACCTGGATAATGGGATTCATAGCCCGAATACTCCTGCTTAGTCAGACTGGAGGGGGCTGACAGGGGGCAGTAACGTATTGTGTCACTTCCTGTGCTTCCACTGGTGTTATGCTGTGTGTCTCCTGCGCTCTCTGCGATTTTCTATCTACTGGAACGATCGATTGATCTAACTGAAAAAACACTTGTTTTATTACTAATACTATTGCTAAGACAAATACTTTCACCTTCTACTTTTGCTTAAACTCTATCGTCTATGTAGATCACGTACGGTGTTTCTTTCTTTGCTAGCGTAAAGTTAGCTTAGCAGCGATGGCTTCTCTCTCTCCCTCTCCTTCTCCTGCTCTCTCCTGTGTTGTGTGCCACATGTTTAGTTACTCCTCTGCCTCCTTTAGCGATAAAAGTACTTGTAAAAAATGTAGCTTACTGGCTAGGGTGGAGGCGAGGCTTAGTGACGTAGAAACTCAGCTCCGCACCATAGAAGCTAAATCAGTTAGCCAGTCCCAAGTAGTCGGTGCGGACCACATAGCATTAGCTCCCTCAGCAGCTCCCATGCAGCCGGGAGACAAACAGGACAGCTGGGTGACTCGTGTTAAGCCTAAGAGTCCTGTCCACCACCAACCTGTTCACACCTCAAACAAGTTTTCCCCTCTCAGCACCACACACACACACAGACTGAGAAACCAACCCTGGTAATTGGTGACTCCATCCTGAGGAACGTGAAAATAGCGACGCCAGCGACCACAGTCAGGTGTTTTCCCGGGGCCAGAGCGGGCGACATAGAGTCTTATCTGAAACTGCTGGCTACAGATAATCGTAAATCCAGTAAAGTTATTATTCACGTCGGCAGTAATGACACCAGATTACGCCAATCGGAGGTCACCAAAGTTAATGTTAAGTCTGTGTGTAGGTATGCACAATCTATGTCTGACAACGTAATCTTCTCTGGTCCTTTGCCCAATGTAACCAGTGATGACATGTATAGCCGCATGTCGTCATTCAATCGCTGGCTGTCGAGGTGGTGTCCAGAAAACAACATTGGGTTTTTAGATAACTGGCAAAACTTCTGGGGGAAACCTGGTCTCATGAGGAGAGACGGCGTCCATCCCACTTTGGATGGAGCAGCTCTCTTATCTAGCAGCTTAGGGCATTTTATTAGAAACCCATGACAATCCAGAGTTGAGACCAGGACACAGAGTTGCAGTCTTTCATGCTTCTCTGTGCTTCTTTTCGAGCAGTCACCTATTAAAAACCCCATAGAGACTGTGTCTGCCCCTCGACCTACTAAAGTAAAAACTAAAGTAAATAAAGTAAATAAACCAATAACAAACAGAAGAGGAGTTAGACATTCTAACTTAATAAAGATTAATACCAACAATAAAATAGAGTCAAATAATACCACTTTTAAATGTGGACTATTAAATATAAGGTCTCTCTCCTCAAAATCTGTTTTAATAAATGATCTTATCTCTGACAATTGTATTGATTTATTCTGTGTAACTGAAACTTGGTTACATGAAGACGATTACGTCAGTCTAAATGAATCAACTCCACCCACTCATGCTAATACCCATATTCCTAGAAGCTCAGGCCGAGGAGGAGGAGTAGCAGCCATTTTTAATACTAGATTATTAATCAATCCCAAGCCCAAACCAGGATATTCATTGTTCGAAAGCCTTATTCTTAATCTATCTCATCCTAGTTGTAAATCACAGAAACCAATTATAATAGTCACAGTTTATCGTCCACCTGCACCTTATTCAGAGTTTCTATCAGAGTTCTCTGAGTTCTTATCTGAGTTGGTGCTTAAAACAGATCAAATCATAATTGTAGGGGATTTCAACATCCATGTAGATGTTGACCGTGATAGTCTTAGCTGCGCATTTAACTCGCTGTTGGAATCAATAGGTTTTATTCAACACGTTAATAAACCAACTCATTGCCTTAATCACACCCTCGACCTTGTTTTAACTTATGGTATTGATATTGATAACTTAAACATAGTTCCTCAAAACCCTCTCCTTACTGATCATTATTTACTCCCATTTAATTGTACAATGATGAACTACAATAACATAAATAAGAAATACTGTCTGATAATAATATTAATACATTCAAAGAGACAGTGCAACCTTTATTTAACTCGGTGCCATATGTCAGTACATCTGAAGGTACCTTTTGTGATTTTACTCCCGCCCTCATAGATAACCTTGTTGATAGTACAGCAGCCTCACTGCGTACTACATTAGATCGTGTTGCCCCTCTGAAAAAGAAAGTGGTGAATCAGATGAGACGAGCACCATGGTTTAACTCCAATACTCGTGCTCTTAAACAGACGTTACGTAGATTAGAAAGAAAATGGCGTTCCAGTAACCTAGAGGAACTTCATATAGCCTGGAAAGATGGTTTTGTAGCTTACAAAAAAGCCCTACACAAAGCTAGAGTTGCCTATTATTCTTCTCTAATTGAAGAAAATAAGAATAATCATAGATTTCTTTTCAGCACTGTAGCCAGGCTGACACAGAGCCACAGCTCCACTGAACCATCTATTCCTTTAACACTGAGCAGTGATGACTTTATCAACGTCTTTGTGAATAAAATAACATCAATTAGAGAAAAAATGGATCATCTCCTCCCTCATATTGGGACTGACTCATCTTCTAGCACAAGAGCTTTAGAAGCACCAGGTGCACAGTTAGACAGTTTCTCAGATCACCAAAAAAAAGTCAGCCATTTAATAGCTATCATATTGAAGCATTGAAGCATAATTAAAAGCTTCTAAATGTTTCAATTGAGGTCAAAATTTAAATAAAAGCTTCTTCTACTAAAACACGACGAGACGTAAATGGACGTAAATGTTAATCCGTCAATTAAAACCTCTAAATTCCTTGGTCCGTGTTTCAAGACGGGTCAGGTCAGTTGCGGCATCACCGCTGACCCCTGGTGCCTGATTAACGTGGACCGCTCCCCCCTTCGCTGTAAACGCTGTAAACCACCTTCACCCTGAGCCTTTCTACTAAACTAAAACTTATAGAAATGACTAAAATGTGACAAAAACTAATAAGCATTTTAGTCCTAAGACTAAATCTAGAATGGCTGCCAAAAGCAAACACTGGCTTAATACTCCACCTTCACGCATGCGCTGTCCACGCACACCCAACTCACTTCTGGGCGTGCGGTTCCAAAATCTGGGCTGTGCGTTGAGCAATGATGACACAAATCACTTCAGGAGAAATTATTGATAATTTTATTCTATTCAGTAACATGTTTTTCTCATGCAGTTTTATGCAAACTGCCACACCCTTTGAGACTAGCCTACCACAGAAACTATACCTAAATTAAATAAGCTATCTCCTTCGATTCTATTTTATTCAAGTTTATTTTATTATTATCACTATTACTATTATCAATATTATTTTCCCAACTTTTAATCTGGATTATAAATGTTTCCCTGTTTTTTCTTTCCAAATATTCTACATATAATGTCTGTCCAGACTATACTCTAAGAACATTTCTATTTATTTATTTTTTAACAATGCATCCACTATAATGAACAAATCCCTAATAAAATGTGCTATTTTGCTCGTCACTGTAAAGGACCATCTCTCTCTCAGCAGCCCTTCTGGCTTCACAGCCTGCAATGACCTCATGTCAAAAACAAACTTTTCCTCCTCAACACAAGCTCTGAAGACTGAGTTTATAGTCCAAATTTAAATTTGACTAAATCCCAATTGTAAATATATGTCGAAGAAATCCTAATTTTAACACTTTCTTCTTTTTAACTTAAGTTTTATAATTTCTATGCTCAATTTTCACTTAGTAGAAGAATACCATGTCTTACAGTTTCTTTCCAAATCTGGCACGGTATATTCAACTCACTGTTGTTACTTATTAGCTGAAATTTCTTTCTTTTTTTTTAAATTTTAAATTTTTCTTCAGAGCTTCAATACCAAAAAGTAATTACAACTTTGTGGTATCATCAAAAATGATTTAAAAAACACTGTGCTCACTTTTTAAATAGATGGAGCGTCCACTGGTCAGCACCCGTTTCTGACGTCAGGCAGATTCCTGTCCTCCTTTGTGGAGTGGAAATTTTCCTTACCAGTAATAACCTTCAGTCAGAACCCAGGCCCTGAGCATTGGAGCGTCCATCCCATCCTCGTCGCCAAAATGTTAAAGAAATTCATCAGTGTGTCATCAGTGTTGAGTAAATCATATTTTTTACCAGATGCCGTCATGTGCAACCCTCACGTTGACCTTTCCCGTTGACCTTTCCCTATCATATAATCCCCCAGCATTCATTCACATCTTGACTGTTAGTTAATAAACAAGAAGAAAACTGGTTATTTCCCACACACGTCACACAAGATGCTGTTGTACGTCAAACAACAATAATCACACCATACAGCTGTGACCAAAGCAAACAACATCCAGAAAATCTATATATATGTCGACAAATCTAACTATAGCATATGCAGCGATCCTAATATTCAACCTCTATCATATAAAAACATACGGGAACCAGACGGGAAACGTGGCATCACGTTCTTTTAAGCGTCAACCAGTGTGTAGAGAGACAGCAGAAGAACGCAGAAGGTGGTCAAGTGAGAGAAGAGGCCAACGCTGCCAGGTGCACTGCCACTTGTAGCAGGAGGAGCACTAGTAGCCGGAATTCCTTCAGCAGGAGTTCCTTCAGAAGTCGCTCCTTCAGCAGGCACTCCATCCCCAGCAGGCACTCCATCACCAGCAGGCGCTCCATCAGCAACAGTAACTGCGTCTTGTCCTCTAGTACCTGTTGAAAATGTGAAGGTTAACTTTCCTCTTAGAAAAGTGTGTCTGACATTAAGATAAAGCAGTGAACATATTCTTTTGTCAAATGTGATATAAAAAAATGTTTTAAATATTTCTTAACTGTCTTAAACAACCCGGCATTTAAAGGGATACAAATACTGATAATTATTCAATATTTTATCAGTTTGATCAGGACTGAAATATTTCACCCAATCAACCCAGAACAAAAATATAAATTTTGGCAATTTGCACACTTGGTAAATGAACTAACTAAAAAACAACGACGTGTCAGTTTGCACTAATCAAATCAAAGGCAAACATTATTGAAAGTGTTTGCGGATTCAAAAGGCCGAGGCCAAGGCAAGCGTGTGAATTTTGGGCCAATTTTCACCATTCGCCATGAAACAGCTCGCCACACATCGACCCATGGGCGGAACTGAATTATCTTTATTGTCATTTATCATTTTCTTATCTTTGGACGGAGAAGGATTGTCAAAGTCACAGCACACAGGAAGTGTTTCAGGTTCATTTTCACTGCTTTTAACTGACAGATTCTGGCCTTGATCAGGTTTTTGTTTGTGAGGACTTAACTGTAACTGCTTCTACAAAAAGGACTTCACTTTGCTTTAACTGAATTAGTCGCGAACAATAACGAGGTCAATAGCGAACAATAAAGAGTTGGAGAACAAAGCGACAAAAACTTAACTCAAGATGCTCTCTTCCTGAGTCATTTCTTTTCATAGTTGGTTTTTCGGAAGTCATTTTTTTTGTCTGATTTACTGATTTATTTATTTTTATGACTTTAGAGAGCATGTGAAACAATAAACGCATTCATTCCTTTATTGAGAGCTAGATTTAATGGTAGAGTTCTCAATGGCAATTAAAGGGTTAAAATCCTCAAAATGAAGAAATATGAATGTGTAAAGTTTATATAGCAGTTTTTTTGAAATAGGACATTTTTGTCCTTAATTACGGAAGCGCAAAAAAAAACTTGGTTGGTTTTTTCAGATTAATTTTATTTCTTACCTTTGGACGAGAGAAGGATCGTCAAAGTCACAGCACACAGGAAGTATTTGAGGTTCATTTTAACTGCGTCTTCTTCACCTTGTCCTCAGAATAAAAATCTGTCTTTGTCTGTCTTTAGATCTGTCTTTATACTCCGCTCCAACCACAGATTCTGGCCTGTATCAGGTTTTTGTCTGTGAGGACTTAACTGTGCCTGCTTCTACAAAAATGACTTCACTTTTGATTTCTGAATTAGTCGCGATGAGACAATAGCGAGGTCAATAACAAAGAATAAAGAGTTGAAGAACAAGGTGGTGCACTTTAACTGAAGATGCTCTCTTCCTTTATGACGAAACACGTCTTTTTCCTTTCAACTACTTTATCGAATGCCTGTCATCTCATAAACATCATCGTTCATTTGCATATTCTTATCGCTGTGACACACAGTGACATAACCTCTGTGTCTTCCTTCAGCTAACAGGCCATCATCTGCTATCCACTTCCACAAAACTGCTATAAAAACTTTACATATTGATATTTTTGTGTACTTAAGTCAAGATGCTCTCTTCCTGAGTCATTTATTTTCATGGTTGGAGTTCTCAATGGGTCAGGCAAAAATTGAATGTTATTTACATTTAAAGGAAACTCACTAGACCAGTTGATATGATGTTTTACTGAATTATCATGAGGAAAATCTCTTTATGAAAGACAAACAAGAGTAAAATACAGAACTGAATCATTCACAATCAGACCATTTCCATCAGTTCTGTTCTAATACACAGACAGATATAATAAACATTGAATTATCAAGATTTTAACCCTTTTAAAGCTGGTTTGACAACAAAAATGTTTTCCATAATCAAACTGGCCATTAAAGGGTTAAATCCTCAAAATGAAGAAATATGAATGTGTAAAGTTTATATAGCAGTTTTTTTGAAATAGGACATTTTTGTCCTTAATTACAGAAGTGCAAAAAAAAAACTTGGTTGGCTTTTTTAGAGTAATTTTTTTTCTTACCTTTGGACGAGAGAAGGATCGTCAAAGTCACAGCACACAGGAAGTATTTGAGGTTCATTTTAACTGCGTCTTCTTCACCTTGTCCTCAGAATTAAAATCTGTCTTTGTCTGTCTTTAGATCTGTCTTTATACTCCGCTCCAACCACAGATTCTGGCCTGTATCAGGTTTTTGTCTGTGAGGACTTAACTGTGCCTGCTTCTACAAAAATGACTTCACTTTTGATTTCTGAATTAGTCGCGATGAGACAATAGTGAGGTCAATAACGAAGAATAAAGAGTTGAAGAACAAGGTGGTGCACTTTAACTGAAGATGCTCTCTTCCTTTATGACGAAACACGTCTTTTTCCTTTCAACTACTTTATCGAATGCCTGTCATCTCATAAACATCATCGTTCATTTGCATATTCTTATCGCTGTGACACATGGTGACATCACCTCTGCGGCTGTGTCTTCCTTCAGCTAACAGGCCATCATCTGCTACCACCCTCAGAAGGACAAAATGTCCACTTCCACTAAACTTTTTTGATTTTTGTGTACTTAACTCAAGATGCTCTCTTCCTGAGTCATTTCTTTTCATGGTTGGTTTTTCAGAAGTCTTTTTTTTTCTGATTTATTGATTTATTTATTTTTCTGACTTTAGAGAGCATTTGAAACAATAAACGCATTCATTCCTTTATTGAAAGCTAGATTTAATGGTAGAGTTCTCAATGGGTCAGGCCAGTCCGACACACCTGGCCGCAAAAATATGCAAATGATTGGGGTCGGGCCTCAGGCTTCCTTTTTTCCACTCATAACACACTTTTCCAGCAGAAGAACGCAGAAGGTGGTCAAAGTGAGAGAAGAGCATGGATGTATTATAACAGAGGTTCTCAACCTTTTGCAAGCTGGGCCTCCCCAAAGCTGGTTCATTGCAGTTGTCGAGTCTCCAAACACCACAAAGGTCGCTAGTCACTTTTGACAAAGACAATCGCCATGAGGATGATTATAATCCAACCTCTAGCATTTCTTTTTCCCTTTCCCATCCTGTAAATACTCACGTATTAACGAGCCGCTGTGTGGATTCATACTGACATCGTGTGATGACCTGAGACCTGCGCTCACTTCACCACTGCTTGTCTTATTGTCACTATTGGTTCATGAAGTTACTGATAAATGTGATGAATTAGAGTGAAAGAATCTGGAGTTATAAAATTGGGTTGACGCGTTGTTATTGTTCCTAATAATATGATCGTGAGTCTGCATGTTTTCTGGCTTGACTTTATTTTAATATTTTATGATTATTATATTTACCATAAATTGTAATTATAATGATAAGTTAGCTTTATTTGTAAACCACCTACAAAAACAGTTTGAAATGTTAATTTCAGAATTTAAACCAAAATACAAAGCATAGCAATGAGACCAAAATCATATTCATGGTTAATATTCAATGGAATTGTTTTTTTTAGTCTTCATAAAAGTATTTCATGTTGTCTTTATTTTCTTGGACAATAATATATAATATCCCTGAGTTCTGTGACAGCAACATTTTGTATTTTACAACATTTTTGATGATTAGCATACAGTATGTATGCAGTAGGGCACTACTGCATACAGCCTTAGGAGGTCACAAGCCAGTGTCTTTTTGAGCCGGTCCCAAGCCCGGATAAATGCAGAGGGTTGCGTCAGGAAGGGCATCCGTTAATGATAAAACCTCACTACAAACAAAAGTTAATTGTGGAGTTCCACAAGGCTCAGTGCTTGGGCCTATACTTTTTACCTTATATATGCTTCCTCTAGGGAACATTATTAGAAAGCATAACATACACTTTCATTGTTATGCAGATGACACACAGCTATATTTATCAATGAGGCCGGATGAAATAAATCAGGTTGTTCAACTCCAGGAATGTCTCAGAGACATTAAGTCCTGGATGACCTGTAACTTTCTACTTTTAAACTTTTATACTCGGCCCTAAACACCTCAGAGAAAAACTTTCTGATCACATTGTCACTTTAGATGACATCACCCTGGCTTCCAGTTCCACTGTGAGGAACCTTGGAGTTACTTTTGACCAGGAAATGTCATTTGATTCACACATAAAACTCATTTCCAGAACAGCCTTCTTCCACCTGCGGAACATTATGAAAATTAGAAACATTCTGTCTTTACAGGATGCTGAAAAACTAGTTCATGCTTTTGTTAATCTAGATTAGATTACTGTAACTCCTTATTAGCAGGATGTTCTAACAAGTCTGTTAGAATCCTTCAGTTAATTCAAAATGCTGCAGCACGAGTTCTGACAGGAACTAGAAAGAGAGACCATATAACTCCAGTGTTAGCTTCTCTACACTGGCTCCACCCACAGTTTAGAATTCAATTTAAAATCCTCCTCCTCACGTACAAAGCACTTAATGGTCAGGCCCCTTCATACATGAAAGACATTAACCTTGTCTCTTTCTCTCCCTAGTTTGTGTCTTTCCTTCCTTCCCTCTCTCTCTCTCTGTATTCTCATCATGCAGGTTGCAGGATCAAGATCCAGTTTCCGAGGCTACACTTATTGTCACCATTATTATTATTTTGTAATTAAAAAGTCGATATCAGTAACTGTATAAACTTGTAACCTGATACAGTTGTTGTGTATCTGCTCCTGGTCTCTCTCTCTCTTCTGTCTCTCCCTCATCTCCCTCTTATCCTTTCTCTCCCCCCATTTTCTGTCCCCCACCTCTCCGCTGTCCCCCATTTTTCCTTTCACCCCAACAGGTCCAGGCAGATGACCGCACATTTCTGAGCCTGGTTCTGTCAGAGATTTCTTCTTCTCTCCACTGATGCACTATTTCATGACTATATTTCCACTTGTAAATATAAACGCAGTCACTGAAATGCTGTCAAACATTAAGATTTCGTCAAAAAGTCACTTCTAAACTACACTGAAGTTAAAGTGTTTCCAGCTGCATCAGAAATATTCACATCAGCTGTCTTTTTTTTGATGTGAAAACATTTTAGACGTTTTGGGTATGACATTAACTTTGTTTGACACCCAATATTGTATTTGTGAAACTTTTATGTTATTTGTGAAAATGCTAAAGGGGAGATTTCACTGTTTTTGTTTCATACCTAGACCTCATTAGACCAGGTCCTGATCAAAAACCACTATACCTAGACTTCTCAAATCTGGACTAGATTATCCTATAGCCTACCAAACAGATTGAATTATTTTGGAACTTTTCCCATGGAATATAATATGGAACAGCAGTCACTGTAAGAAAAGATCATTTTTCTTCAAATGTGATAGATCAGGTTATTATAGATAGAATAATATATTAAATATATACAAGATAAATATTGCCTAGTCAACAGATTAAAACCAAAACTTTTAAAATAGAATGTCAACATTTTTATAACACCAAATTATGTTCATTTAAAAAAAAAAGAAGACATTTTTGAATCGGATGCTTCTCATCAGCATTAAATGTGGGTCGAGCTGGACAGTGGCTCCGTGCGCACAATTATTTCAACGAAGGATATAAGTACTAACCCCCTAAAAAGGCAAGGTGATGTTTGTCAGAGGGAAAGGTAAGTCATTTATATATACAGTCTATACTACAGGTCATTCTAAGACAATAGAAGATGTGAATGTTTAAAAGTTATTTACATAAATCATACTATTTGGCCCATTAAAAAACCTAATCAGTCTAAGAGATTGAATGACTGTGTCTGCTTAGCACAAACACCACCCTCATCTCTCATTTGGTTTTGTTCAAGTGGTTGAGAAATTAGTATAAGAAAGACAAACATGACCTATCCTGTCTCTGTCCTTGCTAGTTTCAACAACTTCACTGCAGGTATTACCCTTTCCTCTTCTCACACACATTCAAACACATATCGACACACGATATGATTCATTTACTCAATGGTGTGAAATATTTTTGATTCTTAAACTAAGTGCCTGTATTATACACAATATGGTTAAAAAAATCAGATAGAATCTTTTTTTGGACAGATATGATCATGGGAATGATCATGTTTACATCCAAAGTCTTGTGACTCCGTGCTGGCGACAGCGCTGAGACAATGAGCACATCATCTGGATGTTTATAACAAACTTAAATATATGAAGTAATATTAATATACACTAAATTATTTTAAAAAAATAAGTTCTTCACTACATAATATGCATCTGATCACACATGAATGTCAACTTGAAAATAACATCTGCGCAGCGGCATACAACTGTCTTTAGGTATTTCTAGTTATTGTCTATTGTCTTAGTTATTTTCACACACACACACACACACTCATTCACTCACTCACTCACTCACTCACTGATATCGACAGGTGACCAGGGAGTTCACAACCATCAGGAGCAAAGGACACTTCAACATGTGGACAGGAGGAGTCAGGGATTGAACCATCTGATTGGACGACCACTCTACCCCCTGAGCCACAGCCACCCCGATTCTTATTTTCATGCAATTATATGCTAAGAAAAACACCATATGCAGAAATGATATTCCATTTCTGTCAGGTCCTCTATATGGACTAAACACCACTAAATATGACAAACTGGACTTGGATATCAGACTGCTTTGAAGATTTTTACATCAGCTTCCCTAAATTACACAGAAATACAGTATATGATAAGGCATATGCTTGTCTTGGAGAGATGTTACAGAGATTTTGTATTTGGCCTTATGTATGTGTAACTGCCTGGTTATTTATGCTCATTTCCAACACTGATAACTGCTAATGATGAGAAATTATATTTAACTTATATTTTTTTTGTAGATCAAGTATTGAACAGGCACCCAACGATAGACAAGTCTACCATTAGTAAGTATCAACTGCAGTATATAAGACAAGATGTTGGTCAATGTTATCCACTATCCCTTACATTATGATGGAGATCTGCAAGTGTAGACAAATCTTTAAAAGCATTGGCAGAAACGCTGTGTAAAAAGGGCTAGTTACATCTCACATAGGCCTCTCAATTAGCTGACTTTTCACACGTGACTTTGGACACACTTCTGCCGCAGTAGTTTTGCAAGTGTGTAGTGATTTGTGTGATTCTTTTTCACATTTACAATCTGATTACACACACGGATTGAGATACAGACACAACTCTCCACACATATTTGTAAATACTTTTACTACAATAATAGAGAGCTGAAGAAAAGGTTTGTCAATGGTGAGACAAAAATATTTCTTGAGCCTGTTTGAATTGAGCCACACCCCAAAATAGCAACTTACTTTTCATAGTAAGCCAGTGTGTTGTTGTGTTGTCATGTTGGACATATGCCAAATAAAACTCTTCTGCATCACAACCTCTGCTGAACCACCCTTGTCAAAAACAGACCTCCTGTCACGGTACCTTTATATAAGGGTTAGGATTAGGGTAGTAAAAACTACTAAAGACACAAACCAATGCTCACAAATTCACATCAGGCACTGTCCTATAGTGCTTCATGTTTCATTTGACTGGCTGCCTGTGACAATAGCTCTGTGCTGTGGCACATTATTTTGGGGGGTTTAATGATGTCATATTCAAAGCGAATGAAGTCATTTCATGTATTTCTCAAACAGAGATGATTAAATTTGTGTTTTACTTCAGTATTTTCTGAGTAAAATGACACAATCCCACCTGTCACCAGTAGCCGCATGCCTCTCTGCTCTGGCATCTTCTGCGTCAGATGGCTGGTGATGAGGTAAAACCCACTGTGACGGCCTCAGGCCAGAGATCTTCAGGGAGCAGTTCTTTGTTCCTGGTTGTCCCACGTACTTCACTCTGTTCTGCTGGATGGATGTGGGCAAATACCTGCACTGTGGAACACATACCTGACACAGACACACAGACGGAAGAAATAATAGCCCTTTTCCCCCCACTATACTGTGAAAATCATTTATTTACCATATACATTTTAGAATACCTTGGTGTGATACAGCGACCGTCTCCAGTGAAGACATGACATTATGCGACCTAAAATGTAAATGAACAGTTCCTACAGCAGCCAGCTTTGTCTTTATAAGGGTTTCAGTGTTTGCCCCTCAGAAGGTACAGAAAAAGAGGATTTTAATATACTCACAAAATGAATTTATTAAAAGTTGACAAAATAATGATCTGCAGTAGCGGCTGAAGAAGGTAGACACACGATACAGTATCAGCTTCCCTCATCTCTCTGATGACATTTTTGACTGCCTAGAACCGGCC
Organism: Solea senegalensis; assembly: GCF_019176455.1. Classification (NCBI taxonomy): domain Eukaryota; kingdom Metazoa; phylum Chordata; class Actinopteri; order Pleuronectiformes; family Soleidae; genus Solea; species Solea senegalensis. Next base: position 27,234,414 of record NC_058028.1, on the reverse strand, counting down.
CTGGACATGACTTCTATTCACACTCTTTCAGAGAAGAAACAGTAGATGCTCTTTAACTGGAGTGATGTTTTTTATATTAAAATATGATTATTATTGTTATCCATAAACTTTCAAATTATTATTGTTTCTTGATTAAGATGTCAAACTGTGACAAACTATAGTGATTTACTTATATTCTCTGTTTTTTTTTTACTAATACATTTGTTAAGCACTGCACATAGTGACACAAATGTAATCTCTGTTATCACCTCTTTGTTATCACAGTCTTTAAACAACAGAGTGGCGACACCGTCAGCAGCAGGACTGAGTCACAGGACTTCACAGAATCAGCTGGAGCTCAGTTCATGCAGTGTGATGACATGTCATTATAGTCGCTCGCTTCCTTGTTTTTTGCTTTGGCTGCTGGCGATTTCATAATCATCTTTGTGTTTGTTAAACACGGCAAATCATACAGCAGTTATTGATAGTTGATAGTGTGTTTAACGTGGTTCTTCTTAGCTTTTTGTCCTCAGAGGAATAACATGTCCTCTTCCTTTGACAATGAAATAAGACATATTCCAACATTGTACTATTAGAATTAACCAAGACTAGTTGTGTGTGATATAATTATCAGTGTAAGCTAAAGCCACAAGGATGAAATGGTAGTTGTAGTTGAGACTGATTGTATATCCTGACACAGGATATACAATTTTTTATCCGATGTAATTAAAATGTTTAGCAAAGGTCATTTTGAGTTCCAGGAGTTCCAAAATGAATTAGTTATAGTGGAGAATAATTACTTCTTCCAAAAAGTAATTGAGTTGGTAACTCAGTTACCACATTGTAAAAGTAATTAGTTACTCAGCAAAGTAACTGACATTATTTTTTATGTTCTATAAGCTATTACATTCTTCAACATCCTGTCAAAGATGTTTATAATACCTAAATGAAGAATAAAAACCCCATGTACAGTATTTTAGAGCATTTGGTATTTATTTGAACTTTAAAGGGCACAATTGACACACAAATGTTAACTTAAAATGTGGCCTTTCACTAGTGCAAATCTCTGTATCTGTATACCATTGCACAATAAACAGGGCACTATCCAACTCTTAAATATTCAGTAAAGTAACAAAATTAAATATTGAATATAAACAATATTCACACACTTTGCATTCAAGTACTAAACCAATACACACAAATGCTTCAATAAGTTAGAGTTGCTCGAGGTTGACGTGGACACACCTCTTTTCTGCAGACATAGTGTGCACGTTGTAATTAACACTTATTATGTGTTATTATGTAATTATGACAGGTCTGTAATTTTTATCATTAGGTACACTTCAACAGTGAGACAGAATGTGGAAAAAAAATCAATTTTGGCCCATTCCTCCATGCAGATCTCTTCTAGAGCAGTGATGTTTTGGGGCTGTCGCCGGGCAACACGGACTTTCAACTCCCTCCACAGATTTTCTATGGGGTTGAGGTCTGGAGACTGGCTAGGCCACTCCAGGACTTTGAAATGCTTCTTAAGGAGCCACTCCTTCGTTGCCCGGGCGGTGTGTTTGGGGTCATTGTCATGCTGGAAGACCCAGCCACGTTTCATCTTCAATGCTCTCACTGATGGAAGGAGGTTTTGGCTCAAAATCTCACGATACATGGCCCCATTCATTCTTTCCTTAACACGGATCAGTCATCCTGTCCCCTTTGCAGAAAAACAGCCACAAAGCATGATGTCTCCACCCCCGTGCTTCACAGTAGGTATGGTGTTCTTGGGATGCAACTCAGCATTCTTCTTCCTCCAAACACGACAAGTTGAGTTTGTACCAAAAAGTTCTATTTTGGTTTCATCTGATCATATGACATTCTCCCAATCCTCTTCTGGATCATCCATTTGCTCTCTGGCAAACTTCAGACGGGCCTGGACATGTACTGGCTTAAGCAGGGGGACGTGTCTGGACCTGCAGGATTTGATTCCTTGTCGGTGTAGAGTGTTACTGATGGTAACCTTTGTTACTTTGGTCCCAGCTCTCTGCAGGTCATTCACCAGGTCCCCCCCGTGTAGTTCTGGGATTTTTGCTCACTGTTCTCATGATCATTTTGACCCCACGGGATGAGATCTTGCGTGGAGCCACAGATCGAGGGAGATTATCAATGGTCTTGTATGTCTTCCATTTTCTAATAATTGCTCCCACAGCTGATTTATTCACACCAAGCTGCTTGTCGAGTGTAGATTCATTCTTCCCAGCCTGGTGCAGGTCTACAATTTTGTTCCTGGTGTCCTTCGACATCTCTTTGCTCTTGGCCATGGTGGAGTTTGGAGTCTGACTGTTTGAGGCTGTGGACAGGTGTCTTTTATACAGATAATGAGACCAAATAGGTGCCATTAATACAGGGAACGAGTTGAGGACAGAAGAGCTTCTTAAAGAAGAAGTTACATGTCTGTGAGAGCCAGAGATCTTGCTTGTTTGTAGGTGACCAAGTACCACAATTTACAAATAAATTCTATAAAAATCCTACAATGTGATTTCAAGGATGTATGTATATGTATACACATATATGTATATATATGTATATATATATATATATACACAATACTGTGCAGAAGTCTTAGGCCACCATTACATTTGTTGTTTTAACAATGCAATAACGACAATAGAGGATAATTATTTCTTTTTCACTCTTCGGAACAAATCCAGAAAATACGTATGCAGTTTTTGCAACAAGAGTGGAACCTTCATTAATGTTACTGGTAAATCCTGTGTTTGTCCTACCATTTCATTTAAAGAAATATCTGCTGTAAAAAAACATCTATTACGTCAGGTTTATTCAACACATGGTTGAGCATTACATACACATGTTGCATGAGTTCAACTCATCGACAGCTCGCTAATATATAAGAGCAGCTTTAAGTCGCATCACTTCATTCCAAATTCACATGATCACATAATTTGACAGACAGAAAAAACAACAGAGCTGGTGGTGCCTGAAACTTTTACACAGTACTGTATATATATATATACACTCAAGCCAAAAGCTGTTTTGTATGCATGCATGCACACAACCAGAAAGACGTGGGTGTCTTATCTGAAACAATAACTCATGTTTCGCAGCATCACCACACAAAATAGCAGTTCATTAGGCTACAGTGCAGCTGCTGCTGATGGTGATGACATTTATTAAATGTTTCTTTATTATTTATTACATTTACTAAACGTCATCAACAACACAAGATTAGATTAAGTCTAATTGTAACAAGAGGTGTGGTCAGCTGCATAGTTGGTGAAAAGGGAATTTAGCCTCTGACTAACAAAAAGCTGCAAAGTAACCTAGCTTCAGTGGAAATTGACAAAGTGAAAGGCAATCACAAATGCAAAGACACAGACTGGGACGAAGCAGGCAATGCTGTGCTAGCCGTCGCTGAGGCCATAAAAACCTCTTTTCCTGGCATGGCCAAGATTGATGTTGTCTATGTACAGTGCCTTGAGATAATGTATGTTATGATTTGGCGCTATACAAATAAAATTGAATTGAATTGAATTGAATTGAATTGAATTGAATTGAATTGAATTGAATTGAATTGAATTGAGGGGACCACATGGTGGTATAGTGGTTAGCACTCTCGCCTTGCAGCGAGAAGACCCGGGTTCGAGCCCCAGTTGGAACAAGGGCCTTTCTGCATGGAGTTTGCATGTTCTCCCCATGTGTGCGTGGGTTCTCTCCGGGTTCTCCGGCTTCCTCCCACAGTCCAAAAACATGCAATGTGGGGATTAGGTGAATTGGACACTCTAAATTGACCATAGGAGTGAGTGTGAGAGTGAATGGTTGTTTGTCTCTAGCTGTGTATGGCCCTGCGATGGACTGGCGAACTGTCCAGGAAACTGCAGAAAGCACACGACCTACACAGTGGTGTGGAAAGCCCTGACGACTATGAGCGAGGATCTAGGAGATGGTGGGAGACACGCATGTGCATGAGAAACTGCATCTGCTGTGAAAATCTTGTGCACGCCCGGCTCGGCTAGAACGCCATGCTTCACACGCACAAGGAATTCTCAACGAACAGAAGATGACTGAAAGTGATCAAACAAGACGAAGAAAATTGGTAACATGTATCGTTCAACTCTCAGTCTGCTACAAAGAGAGACTCCTTCCAAGCGTCCGAGGCAGATACAGAGACCGTGATGAGGGAAAGGGAGGAACACATCAACCTGACCTTGACCCTGAACATGCTTTGAGTGTGGCGTCAAAAGACTCTGACATTGTTCTAACCAAAAGGAATGAGATGGTGCGAGAGGGGGGCGGGGGCAAAGATGAGGCAACTATCATCACAACTATGATCGCACCCCAGCCCAGATGACTGACTGACTCCAGAGGGTGAACAGCGGAGAGGAAAGCATCACGGAGACAGGTCGGCACACACGCACACACTCACACGCTCATGCAATGAAGACACATACACTGATACACCAGGCTATAAAAATGCACCTGCTTTAGGAATCTACATCCAACAGGAACAGGAGGGGTTTAGATATTTTCCACCACAGGTTTTAAATGTTTGTTTGAAAATGCACTTTTGTTTGTTTGCTCTGACAAATCTAAGTCCATAGTCTGGATCCACTCGTCTCATGTCTTCTCACTAACCCTTGACCAGAGGTGGAAAGTAATGAGTTACATTTACTCATGTTAGTGTAATTGAGTAGGTTTTTTTGAGTACTTGTACTTTTTAAGGAAAGGAAGATGGCGCTCAAAAAAAAAGGAAAAAACTATTTCAGGACGAGTATCTCTGTGGAATAAAGCGGCTGCAGCTCTAAACTTCAGTCAAATCAAAGTACAACATGTGAACATCATCTCTGCAAAGGTTGACTGATCAAGTGAAGCAGAACAAAATTAGAGAGGTTTAGCTACAGAAAGTACAGACAAACTCTCATTTGGCACATTTTAGAAACATCTGTGCCATTTGTATCTTCTCATGTATTAAATTTGACTGTTATATTCAACAAAACGCTTTGTTTCACTTCACTTCCATATATTTCCATTCCAAAAACAAACACCAGATGGCTCAATTGAGCTGTGTCTCAATCGATAGCTGTCAGGAAGATCCACCTCCAGCTTTGAGCTTTGAGTGAGGCCCATTTTCAACACTTGTTTTCAGGTTAAATCGAGTCTATATGGTTATCTAGTAATGTTATTCAATGATCCAGGCGTGGAAAGTAATTGAATAACGGATTCTTGTTTGTAGGTGACCTGTTTTTATTTATTGATTTATTGATTGATTTATTGAACCAGATAAGTCAGTTGAGAACCAATTCTCATTAACAGTGACGGTTCCTTTGACTGGAATCATCTAGAAAATAATGTGAAACTGTAGGATCTGCTATATTGGACTCTGAGACAGGAACATCTGCCTGTAGAAGTTCCTGTCGATATTGTATAGACATTTTTTCTGTATGCTGTATGTTTGTATAGTCTATGACTTTTATGTTCTGTTGCCTGAGTTTTATTCCTGGATTTTTGTGTTTTGATTTCAGGGTTTTATTCTTTTCCTCGCTCTGATCCCAGCAGCCATCTGTGCATCGGTGTCACGTCCAGGCGACTGCACTGACGTGTACAATGGAGGCTCTGAAGACAGTGGTGTGTACACCATCTACACACTAGGACCTGTCCAGGTCTACTGTAACATAGGCTGTGAAGAGGAAAGTGTGAGATGGACTGTACGTATATGTTCCATCATCACTTGTATATTTACATTGTTGTTCTATTCTTCTATCACTGAAGTGCTGCTCGTCTAATGTCATGCTTCTCTGCCCGCTAAGAGTTCATGGTTCCACACAGTTTTTTACCATCTGCTCCATTCTTGTGAATGTGGTGGATATGTCCACAAATCCATGAAGGAGTTTTGGTTGGTAGACAGACAGGTAGACAGACAGGTAGGTAGATAAATGGATATTCAAGTAGGCCAGAAGGTACTGTGACAACCTCAGTTTTACGACCTTATATCAGTATCATCATCTATCACCAAAAAATAATGATTGATCATGCTACAGTTGGTGATGGATTAGATTGGAGAACTTCCACCTAACACAGAAAACTATTACAGGTGATTCAGAGAAGAAAAGACGGCAACGTGAACTTTCTTCGTGGATGGGACCAGTACAGAAGTGGATTTGGAGAACCATCAGGAGGATTCTGGCTGAGTAAGAGTTGAGACTTTATTGCTTCATCACAGCTCTCATCAAATGACCCGAGTCAGTCTCTCTGTCTTTGACGGTCCCTGCTTATCAACCTTGTCCTCCAGGGCTGGAGAACATCCATCTCCTTACTCAGAGGAAGAGCTATGAACTTAAGGTAGTCATGGAGGACTTTGAGGGCAACAAGGCCTACGTCTATTATTCCACCTTCTCTGTGGGTCCAGAGGAAGACGGCTACAGGCTGCAAGTCAGTGGATTCAGAAATGGAAGACGTGGACCTGCTGCTGGTGAGTCTTAGTCCTAGTATATCTTGTTGTTGCCTGGGATACCGAAACAGCAGAGGAAAAGCAAATTGTACAATATTTCACCAGATCACCAAAGATCCTGTAAAACAACAGAGGATTCTGCTTATAGAGTGATTTTGGTACAAAATCTGACATTTATCAACTTTAATATCTTGTTTCTTTTTAAGTTGTGTTTTGCAATGTTTAAGTGTTTTTTGGAGTAGAGTGAATGCAAGTTTATCAGAGAGTTGAAAATGTTGATACGATAAATCATGTAAAAAAACGCGATCTTGATGCACAACTACACGTGATGTCATTTCTAAATGATAACCATTCTTCTTGCAAATAGACGACATTTTCCCTGGTTATGACGTCACGAGTCGAGCCACATGTCACTTAAGTCACTACAAGAATAATAATAATAACAACAATAAGTCCATTATGCAGGGCCATGTTGAATATTGAATGTTTCTAATCTTTTGCTCATGAGTAAAATAAACATTTCGATTTGTAAAAAAAAAATTCTGCCTGAGAATCATGATCTCAAGTCTAAGCAAAAAAATACTGTGATTCACATTTATTCCAGAATCGTGCAGCTATAGTTATCTCAGGACTGGGAGAATGTCTGCTCTGGCTGTTTTCATTCTCATGAAAAGCACCAGGGGGCAGTATAAGTGTGACAGCTTCTGTGATATGAAGTCATTATTTTACTCAGATTCACTCATGCACTGTTTGTTCCATCAGGAAAGCGGTACAGAAACATCAAAGCAAAGAACAATAGACTCAGGGACAGCTTCTTCCCCAGAGCTGTGAAAGCAATCGCCCCCCCACAGTGAAAACAATTTGCATCCCTTCTCTACACCACCCCCCCAAACACACACACAAGCAGCCACACACACCCACCCTCCCAAACACACCCCTGCTGACCCAAACCTGCTCAAATCTCCATAAAACGACCACGTCGCACTAAACTGCACTTTGTGTTGTACATACTTCACTTTACTTTGCACACACTTTGCACAAATGCTTTAAGATTCTGGGTTGTTTGGTTTTTTTTTTAATGATGTTTAGTAACTGTGTGTGGTTTGTTGTTTATTGTGTAACTCCTTGTTGTAACCACTGGAGGGCAGTGAGCACTATCTTAAATGTCATGTGATGAATAAAGATTTCATAGATGGAACAGCTTTTGCAATATTGTGTTCCAAGAGAACAAACCAGCACTCTTATTCATTTATGGATCTATTGACATATATTATTATTATTTATACAATAATTATTACTCACATAGGAGTGTTATTTCGAACAATTACATCAGTCATGAGCTTCTGTCAAATAAAAGTTACAACTTTGTTAACACTGGGGAAAAAAAATAGTGTCAGAAATACAAAGGAATTGTGCTGAGTTTTATAATACACATCTGTTTTTGACTTGTCTTCCATTTAGCTCACTTAAGATAAAGATTATGGAGTAAAGATAATTAAACAACCATCATTTTATGGTTTGTTCACGATGCTTCCAGATACCGACATGTGGGACTAAAGAAAGAAAAGAGAAGTGAACATGAACCAAAACAAGTCAAAAACAAACTACCACCAACAACAGTTTGCATACCACTGGTGGTTAGGGTGACCACCTCCAGTCAGACAAAATGTGGGACAAGTAGCATGGTAAAGTGGGACAATGTGGGACAGACGTAATTACTTTAAACTTAAGATATATTGTCAATCTAATTTACCCAGAAACATTTTTCAAGACTACCTGACCCAAAATATAACCCAAAGTTTCTACAGCTTAAGGCATAGGCCTAGGCCTATAAAAGACAAAACACTCATTTTGCAACATCTCGTCTTTATTGGGACTATCAAATTAGTCAAATGTCCAAAGGACCAGGCATTATGCAACTAAAAGAATGCTCTCAGTGGATCACATTCACCTTACAATACAAGACACAAAAAAATATTAGGCCTAGCCTATACGATGCAAAATATCTAGGGCTTGCCTATAGGAGGTTTAACTATTTCAGTGCAAATAAAACCAAAATCTTTTTTGATAAGAATGGCTATCTGGGATACAAAAAGAAAAAATCCTCCAATCAAGCAGACCTCTGTGTCAACACAATCCAGATGGTAGCAGGCCAACAGCATTCCCCAGCACCATGGATAGCACTTTTCTGAAACACGAACCAACCAAATAAAAACCAACCTAGTGTAGCAAGAGCACCACAAATATATATTCTAAATTTTACCTTAATTGTCCTTTTTAAGGTAAAATTTATACTTTTTGTCTGACCGTACTGCATCCAGGAGAGTTTTCTCTTTCAATGCATAGCTGTAGAACTCTGTGTACTCACTCTTGATAAGATCCACAGAGCACCGGTTTCGTTGGTCAGTCCATGCTGCAGTCATCAGTGAAAACACTCTTTCTACATGTGCATTTGTCACAGGGATGCTAAAGAGAAAGGATCCAAGTACAGTCAAATTTGGTGTGTTTGTGCCTTGGAGCAAAGTTGACCACTTCTCCACAACAGGAACCGTTCTCTTTACAACCTCCTGCTGGAGTCGCAAAATCACACAGTATTCTTCATAGAGTTCATCCAAGTTTATCTCTCATCTGGAGGATCTCCACCACATCACAGAGTTGGGAGAATGTGAATTCACTCTTAAGTCCTAACAATGTCACATGCTTGTGAAAGTTGCTGTCTGAGGGTCACACGGTGGTGTAGTGGTTGGAACAAGGGCCTTTCTGCATGGAGTTTGCACGTTCTCCCCGTGTGTGTGGGTTCTCTCCGGGTACTCCGGCTTCCTCCCACAGTCCAAAAACATGCAATGTGGGGATTAGGTAAATTGGACACTCTAACTTGACCATAGGAGTGAGTGTGAGAGTGAATGGTTGTTTGTCTCTAGCTGTGTGTGGCCCTGCGATGGACTGGCGAACTGTCCAGGGTGTACCCCGCCTATCGCCCGATGCAGCTGAGATTGGCACAGCACCCCCCGTGACCCTCTGGTGGAGGATAAAGCGGTTAGATGATGACTGACTGACTGACAATGCTCTCACTGATGGAAGGAAGTTTTGGCTCAAAATCTCACGATACATGGCCCCATTCATTCTTTCCGTAACACAGATCAATTGTCCTGTCCCCTAGGGGGACACGTCTGGCACTGCAGGATTTGATTCCTTGTCGGTGTAGAGTGTTACTGATGGTAACCTTTGTTACTTTGGTCCCAGCTCTCTGCAGGTCATTCACCAGGTCCCCCCGTGTAGTTGTGGGATTTTTGCTCACTGTCCTCATGATCATTTTGACCCCACGGGATGAGATCTTGCGTGGAGCCCCAGATCGAGGGAGATTATCAATGGTCTTGTATGTCTTCCACTTTCTAATAATTGCTCTCACAGTTAATTTATTCACACCAAGCTGCTTGCCTATTGTACATTCATTCTTCCTAGCCTGGTGCAGGTCTACAATTTTGTTCCTGGTGTCCTTCGACAGCTCTTTGGTCTTGGCCATGGTGGAGTTTGGAGTCTGACTGTTTGAGGCTGTGGACAGGTGTCTTTTATACAGATAACAAGTTTAAACAGGTGCCATTAATACAGGGAACGAGTGGAGGACAGAAGAGCTTCTTAAAGAAGAAGTTACATGTCTGTGAGAGCCAGAAATCTAGCTTATTTGTAGCTGACCAAATACCATAATTTACAAATAAATTCTCTAAAAATCCTACAATGTGATTTCCAGGATTTTTTTTTCATACCTCTGTCATCATTTTAAGTGGGAGGACTTGCACAATCGGTGGCTGACTAAATACTTTACAACAGTTTGAGAACCATGGAGCTACGATATAAAAATTTGAAGATTTTCATTTCTTTTCCGAATTACCGTGATGATTTCATAGCAAAATAAACCCCTCACAGTGAATACAGTATGTCATCATATGATATACAGATTTCTTTCAGCTTCAGAAGTTGGTAAAAAATAAAAATAAGTGCTGATATCGGATTTACCTTTAGTCATATTTTAGTATGTCGTCCAAAATGTGACAAAAAAGTCATATTTTAGTATGTTGTCCAACATTTGACAAAAAAATTATAGTTTAGTATATCGTCCAAAATTTGACAAAAAAGTCATATTTTAGTATGTCATCCAAAATGTATTTCCTAATCTTCATAAAATCATTGAAAGTGAGGTATTGAAATATAACTTTATTTATAGATCAAAGCGGTGTAAAATCACATTGCAACAACAATAAAAGTGGCAAGGTAAAGCATCTACTCTCATCAATTGTTGACAACTAGCCTACATTATGGAAACATCAGGTTACTTTTTTTATTTCCGTAGCCTCTTCACTTGGGCTACAGGACATTTCTATTGCCTGCCACCTGAAAGATTATATCTACGAGTAGACCTACACTCACTTCCTCTGAACTGATAATAATAATAATAATAATAATAATAATATTACTTATATAGCACTTCTTTGCTGCGCGTTCCCGTCAGGGGTAGTCTTTTTTCGGCACTACACCAAGTGCAAAGTAAGTCTAAACTCGCTGTTGATTATTATGCTGTCGTCTGATATATGTGGCGTGAACCCCTTTAGGGACATGGAAATGGACCTTGACTTGTAACCAGAGGGTCGCCGGTTCAAATCCCCACCCGGCCTAAAAGGGCTGGGGTACCCCTGAGCAAGGTACCTAACTCCCAATACTCCCCGGGCGCTACTCAGTGTGACAGCCCGCTGCTCCTAATACTAGGATGGGTCAAAAATGCAGAGGAATACTTTCCCTAAGGGGATTAATAAACTTACTTACAGGCCGCCATGTTGCGCATGGCATTGTATATATTAGATTTATTAACACAGACTGGTTAATATGTTCAAATTACTTTATATATGTGTCCTACACATATAATATTGTTTTGATTGTGTGTTTTATACTGCGGATGATATTTATGTTTATTACAGTTGCTTTATGTTACATTGTAATGATGTGGTCTGAGGCGCCCCCATGTGGCCATTAGGAGTATTATTCATATTAATATTACTTTATAATGTACTAATATATTATTGCTCATCTATTTATATACTTCAGGAAACCACAACAAACACATGCTGTACACTGTTCCTGTGTGTGAGCAATAAAGAAGGGTAAAAGAAACCTCTGGAGAAACTGCAGTTTTTCTAACAGAAGACTAAGGTCAGACTGTGTACACTAGCATCCAAATATAATTCTACACATCGGTTTGAGTGTCTCTGATTTTTCATCTTTTAAATGTAAATATTTCCTGGTGTCTTTGTGCCATATAACAAAAAAAAAATCATTACAATTCAATCATTTTGGTTTGTGGACAAAAACAAGGCATGGGAGTACATCATCATTTTCAGGTTTGAGAGACACCGATCAACATTTTTCAACATTTTCTGACATTTCATGGACCAATCATGAAAATAATTGATAGTTGCAGCCCTAATTCAGGTCAATTACTACACTTTACATGACATTTTGCGCACACAAATGGCGTAGCAACATGTCTACGATGAAAAATGAAACGGCACGAGTTGTACAACTGATTTACTGTGAAACAAATGCAGCAAAAGTGCGATTAACGGTAAAAACTAGCTGGCAGCCATCTCAGAATCCCATGTCGGATTCAGACCTCGGACATTCCGAGCTCCGACTACAAATGGAACAAGCTATAAGCGTCACCCGAGCATGAAGCGTGACGTCATAAATTAACCGTAAAACAAAGCAAGTTGGAGGATGTAGGAAAGAAAACAACATGGAGGAGTTTAATGATGGTGTGTTTGCATGCATGTTAAAAGTCCAAATATAGTTCACCTGTACGTTGCAGCTTCCAATGACAGTTCGGTAGGCGGAGCCTCTCTCTGTACTTAAAGTTAGAATTAAAACTTTCCTTTTTGATAAAGCTTATAGTTAGAGCTGGTTCAGGGAAACCTGAACCATCTCTTAGTTATGCTGTTATAGACCTAGACTGCTGGGGGATCTTCCTGTGGTGCACGCACATTCACTCTCTCACACTCAGGATATGAATATGACTTTTTATATGTCATTAACCTTGTTACATTACATTACATTACATGTCATTTAGCAGACGCTTTTATCCAAAGCGACTTACAATAAGTGCATTTAAACATTTGGGTACAAATAAGAGCTAGAAGTAAGTAAGAGCTTCAAGATTTTTTTTTTTTGTCGTCGTCTTAGTCAAGGTAAATTGGGAGAGTGGGAGAGAGTAGGAAATTAAGAAATGATCAGAGACATGAAGTGGAGTTACCTTGAGGTCGGAGGTGGAGCAGTTGCTGGTGAAGATGAGGTCATGGTGGTTGCCAGCTTTGTGAGTTGGTGGAGAAGGAGTAAGCGAGAGAGAAAGAGAGGAAAGTAGAAGAAGTAGATCGAATGACTTCTCTGACTGGATGTTGAAGTCACCAAGAAGAACAAGTGGTGGGACATTTTCTGGGATGTTTGAGAGGAGGACATCTAGTTCCTCCAAGAAGTGTCCCAATGAGCCTGGTGGACGGTAGATGACAACAATGATTAGTTTTACTGGGTGAGTTATAGTTACAGCATGAAATTCAAACGACTGTGAAGAGAAGTGTGACAGTGGGTAAAGAGTGAAAGTCCAGTTGGAGTTGATGAGCAGACCTGTCCCGCCACCTCTTCCAGTGGATCTGGGTGTGTGGGAGAAGGAGTGGGTGGAGGAGAGAGCCACAGGGGTGGCTGTGTTGGAGGGTGTTATCTCAGTGAGAGCAAGGAAGTCCAAGCATTGCTCAGTAGCAAAGCCAGAGATGAACTCAGTCTTGCGGGTAGCTGACTGGCAGTTCCACAGGCCCCCTGCAACAAGGTGTTGGATGTGTGTGGAGCGGGTGGAATAGATAAGTGAGGACAGGTTACGGCGATGCTGTGAGTGATTGTGAGGTTTGTAATATCTATGAGAAGAGACATAAACAGGAATGGAAAAAATGCACATATGTGAAAGGTAGAAAACACTTGCAGACAGGTACTTAGCCTCGTTAGACTCCGGTTTAGACTCCTTTGTCTTCGTCGTCCTGAGTCTGCCGCTTCAAAGTGAGTGCTGCTTTGTAAAAGACACCTGATTAGGTGCTGATTGGTTGCAGCTGTGTGGCCACTCCCTGTAGCCAATGAAACTTCAGTGAAGCTTTTTTCTAAAAGAAAAAACCTTGTCTCTTTCTCTCCCTAGTTTGTGTCTTTCCTTCCTTCCCTCTCTCTCTCTCTATTCTCATCTTGCAGGTTGCAGGATCCAGATCCAGTTTTCAAGGCTATCGATATCATACATATCATCACCATTATTATTGCGCTATAATTAAAAAGTCGATATCATTGACTCCTGGTGTCTCTCTCTCTTCTGTCTCTACCTCATCTCCCTCTTGTCCTTTCTCCCCCACCTCTCCACTGTCCCCCATTTTCCTTTCACCCCAAACGGTCGAGGCAGATGACTGCACACCTCTGAGCCTGGTTCTGTCAGAGATTTCTTCTTCTGTTAAGAGGGAGTTTTTTCTCTCCACTGATGCCTAGTGTTTGCTCATTGTGTGAACTGTTGGGGTTCTCTGCTCTCCTTGATGTTGTCTATGTACAGACTTGAGATAATGTATGTTATGATTTGGCGCTATACAAATAAAATTTAATTGAATTAAAGTGCACATGTTACAGCCTCGCCTCTGTGTATGTTATTTACCACAGAGACCCACAATTTACTTTAATAGTCACACATAACATGAAACTACAACACTCACAGTGTGCGTAGATTGGGAGGAGATTACTGCCTGAGACCTTGCAGCAGGCAGAGGCGGAGATCATGGTGCGGCTCAGAGAAAAGTTCACAACTCCTGCTGTTCCAGCTGCCTCACTCCCAGCTCCAGCTCCATCAGTAGCCCAAGCTCCATCAGTGGCAGCAGCTCCAGCTTCAGCACCGGGGACAGTTCCAGCTCCATTTTCAGTGGCGCCTCCTGTTTCAGGACCAGTGACAGCTCCAGCTTCAGCACCGGGGACAGCTGCAGCAGCGGCTCCAGTTCCAGGACCAGCGACAGCTCCAGCTTCAGCACCTTCTCTCACAACCCTCAGCACCATCATCAGGGCGCAGGTGCACCAGGCTGTGAGTACCCCAGGGCATATTGCCACACCATCTCACCCTAACCCGATAGTGTCTGCCACCACGATGACTGACTATGGTCATCACTGGAGTCCACAGCAGTCAGATAGGGGGAGTGACACACCCCCTCCCAATCTTACCCCCTTCCACTTAACTGCTGTTTCACCTCCTCCACCAACGGTGACGCCCTTCCTCTTTTCATCTGCTCCTGCAGCAACCTCAGTAGTTCCTTGTTCCCTTTTTCCTCCTCCACTGGCTTCTGCACCCTTCATCTCTTCGCCACTGGCACAGAGATTACGGAGAGCAGACACGAGCAGGACAGCAGCGACAGTAACACCTGCTAACCCCTCCACCCTAAATCCAGTAATAATAATATTCTGCCTATGCTGGTCATTTTATTATATAATTTACTTATACTATTTCCTTACGTGAGTCTTCACAGCACTTTTTAAGTTTTTATGTACTGTTGTCATCTTTTTCTGCACTTTATTACTAGTGTGTCTCTCTCATTTTGGCACCAGGCCACCAGGTGGCGTTTCTCTCCAATCTCTCCTGTGACATGGGGAAAAAATCTTCACACAAAGAGAGCGCTCACAGTGAGCGATTGCCTGTGCTTATTTAGATAATTTTATTGCCTGAAGAAGGTCTAATATTGACCGAAACGTTTTGTAAGCATTTTTTGTTTTTTACAGTTTTGCTAATAATTTTTTTTTTGTTAGAAGAAGCCTTTGCTCTCATCGTTCACCCTTAAAGGGATAGTCCACCATTGGGAAGATGAATGTCTATTAAAACTAGACCATCTATGTAGTAGTAATGTGAAATAATATTTGAAGCAAGTGCCTTCTTGGCCGAGAAAAGCAGATGTAGACAACAAAAACTCCCAGAATGCACTGTGCTCGCTGCCCAGCGAGAGTCTCGCTGTCTCAAGCTTCGAAGCAGACAGCGCTAGTTGTGTAAACACACAAACCCCTGTGAGTGTTCAGTCAGCAAATACATTACAGACCTGTAAATTACTCACCTGTTTTTCTATGGTGCTACATTGTACCGGGATGTGCAGTAAAAACAAGGAAAGGACAAGCAGTAAGTTCCCATCATTTGCCGAGAGTACTATCAAACGTTACTTACAGGTGAATGATGACAAGTGAACTATATTTGGAGGACGTCACTGAAAGGTAAGACTGACGCTAATACTCCACTGCTCACATTGTTTATGATGTCATATAGTTGTCGGCAGTAAAGCGACAACGTTGTCAAAGTAACGTTTGATAGACAATTATACATACAAAGTAAACTGATAGTAAAGCCACCTTGCTTTCGCTTGAGAATAATTTAAATAAATGTTTTGATGTTATTCATATTTGTTCAAGAAGTCACAATGTTTTCACAGCACGGTCATTTTCAGTGTGTACGAACATCTAATGTTATTCATAGCCTATATAGATTGAAACTCAATCTCGACAAGACTGAGTTTCTTTTTCTCCCAGGAAAGGGCTCTCCCACCACAGACCTAACCATCACCCTCGACAACTCTGTGGTAGCTCCTTCTCATACCGCAAGGAACCTGGGTGTGACACTTGATGACCATCTCTCCCTCACTGCCAACATTGCTGCAACAGCTAGATCTTGCAGATACATGTTGCACAACATCCGAAGGATACGGCCTCTTCTAACCCAGAAGGCGGCACAGGTTCTGGTCCAGGCTCTTGTCATCTCACGCTTGGATTACTGCAACTCCCTCCTGGCTGGTCTCCCTGCGCGTGCCATACGACCTCTGCAACTCATCCAGAATGCAGCAGCTCGACTGGTCTTCAACTTACCAAAATTCTCCCACACTACACCGCTCCTCCGCTCCTTTCACTGGCTTCCTGTAGCTGCTCGCATCCGCTTCAAGACTCTAGTGCTTGCGTTCCATGCTACAAACAGATCCGGTCCAGCCTACATCCAGGACATGATCAAAACCTACACCCCAGCCCGCCCACTCCGCTCTGCATCGACAAACCGGCTCGCTGCCCCCTCACTGAGAGGATCGCAGAGGCACTCGCAGAACTCGAGACTGTTCACTGTCCTCGCTCCCAAATGGTGGAACGATCTCCCCATCGACATCCGGACAGCTGAAAGCCTCCACATCTTCCGCCGCCGACTAAAAACACATTTCTTCTGACTCTACCTCGACTAAGACGACAAAAAAACCCAAAAAAAACCTTGTACATCGCACTTATGACTAGCACTTCATAGTTTGATCTACTTGAAGCTCTTACTTTTTCTAGCTCTTATTTGTACCCAAATGTTTAAATGCACTTTTGTAAGTCGCTTTGGATAAAAGCGTCTGCTAAATGACATGTAATGTAATGTAATGTAATATAGACAAAAGTAGAATGTTCACAGCTAATTCAGTTGGACATTTTGCTGAAAGGTTTATGTTTCCTGGAAAAAAGGCAAATCTTTGTTCATATTTCATGTGTAATTGTATTCTTTGTCCTTTAGGAGCATAGTTGAATCAAGTCTTGGAAAAAATCTTCACACCACACCATCCAGTGTCTGCTCCTCTTCCAGACTCCTCCAGCTGTGCCACATCAGATTCTGTCCCCACTGTACATGTTTCATCATTTATTTTTTGTTTGCATTTTGTGTTAGACATTCTTTTAGATTTGTCTTCTTGTTTATTTTATATTAAAAGATTTTCCTTTGTGAATAATAAAGCTATATTTTGTTGTATTACCCTGCATTCATGTGTACACCACAGTTCAACATTAAAGACTCGTGGAAGGAGGCCGAATAGTTACTGATTTTGTTGTTGTTATATTACTTACTATACTACACAAGTTAGATTTACACAATAAAAATTATGCAGTTGTCATCAGTAAACTACATCATGAGAGCTACATCAGTAAACAAGTAGCTCTCATTCTGTAGTGTTTATCAAGTTTCCTCCAAAAGAAATCACTTTTCATCTAATAATACTCTAATAAAGAATTAACCCTAACCCTTAAAATTTAAATAAATAAAATATTTTATTGATACAATAATAATAATAATAATAATAATAATACTAATAAAGAAAAATCTGACTTGTTATCGCTCATTGTGAGCATCATAAGTCTCTTCATAGACACAATGCTATGACGATCGTCAAACAATGAGCACAATGTTACCGATGCAAAGTATCTGTGCTTACAGTAGCATAGATGTAAATGAACTATAAAGATGCTTAAGTTAGCTCAGCTGGTGTTACATGTCAACAGGGACAAACGTGGTGGTAAAAATAAATATGAAAATACAAAACAAAACACTCACTTTGTACTCAGACGTCCGTTTATTCTGTTCCCTTCATCCACTGGGTCAGCGGGCAGTGCTCGCCACGGCCACGTCACTGGAGGGCAAAATTGGAAAGTAATTAGAAAAATTGGGAGGGAACAACAATTTTTTAAAAACACTATTGCTATTCCAGCTATACAAAGCCACATGCAAATAGGTGGACTATCCCTTTAAGGAAACCGATTGCCTTGAATGGTTTAAGTTTATTAACTCAAACAATTTAAGCATAAAAAGTATTTGATTTGAGTACTTGAGTAAGTAACTTGGGTAAAGTTCATTGTACTAATTCCATTCAGTTAATAGGACTCAAAACTAGTAAGTATGTGAGACTTATATGCAACATTTATCTGAACTTAAATGAATCTGTTTTATACAAATGTTAATACTTAAGTTGAATTCGATTTACTTCTACTAAATCAAATTATTACATTCTAGTTCTGACAACTTTGTTGTGGCTACTTACTTAATTTGAGGAAACCATTTAAGTTGTATTAACTCATTACAAACAAACACACATCTGACAATACTTAAACAATTATTATTTTAATTAATACAAGATACAAAATAAATAAATAAATAATAATAAAAAAATGAATAAAACAAAACAAAATAAACCTCTCAGATAGTAACACTTGTATAGTACAAAAATAGTGCAACAACTTGTTGTCTATTCAAACTCATTTAAAAATATCCTCACAATATATATATGCTCCTTACGTTGACCTGGATTCAAACCTCCTCTTCGTCCACTAGCTTCACACCTTTCACAAACCACTCGAATGGTCCCCAAACCTTCTCAAAAAGTTCTTGTTTCCCTCTTTGTATATATGTTATTTTTTCCAAAAGAAAGGTAATTAACATTTGCCTGATCCAATGAGTGACACTTGGTATCCTGGACTTCTTCTATTGGGATTCCATCAGGTCCTGCTGATTTTCCTGCATTCATGCCATCAATAGCGATGCTTATTTCCTCTTCTTTAAGATCTGCTTCTAGCATCTCTGCATATTCTTCAGATTATTATTATTGATAATTGATATTATTAATTATTATTAATTGATAAGTTATATTTCTCGTTTCTAACTGCTTGATCTGCCAGGCTAGAAGTTTGCTGGGTTTTCCCCTTTGCTCGTAGAATGTTTGGTTCAGCCTAAGCATACTGGATGCCGCCCTAGCTGCCGACAGTTTGTTATATTCTGCTCTTAAGAGCAACAATTCTTTTTCTGCCTCTGGGGTTCAATTCCTATATACCTGCTCTTGAAGAATTTGTATTCTGGATTCTAGTTGCTGTCTTTTCTGGCGTAACTCCCTAGATTTGGATGAAGTATAATTAATTAAATGATTAAATGTCCCCTCAAGAAGGTCCCATTTGACACATGCTGTTTGTGTTGTATTATCTTTAAAATAATTATCTATTTCTGTTCCCACGTACTTCACAAAATCAGCATCCTGTAACCATTTCTGACTCAGAGTCCATCTGGGTGGATCTCTAATAATTCTCATCTGTGTATATCATACAGCAAAGTCCGTGGTCTGAAATTAATATACTACCATAGGAACAATCCTGTATTTTAGAGACCAATGATGCAGAGATTAAAAAGTAATCTATCCGTGAGTATGTCTGATAAGTACTTGAGTGACAGGAGTAGGCAACATCATTAGGTTTCAAGTGTCTCCAGATCTCTAACAGATTTTATTTGGAATTTAGTAGTCTGATGGCCAGTGGAAAGTAACTATTTTTGAGTCTGTTTGTTCTGCTGCGGATGCTGCAGAACCTCCTGTCAGACGCCAGCAGGGAGAACAGTCCATGGTGTGGGTGGGTGTCATCAGTGAGGTTGCCACACTAAAGCATCTCATCCTTACTGGCTATGGTGGCGTCGCATGCACACGCAGCCGCTCGGGGCTGTGAGCTGTTTTTGTTTACATTTATGTTTTACGTGTTTCTGTTTGTGTTTTCAACCACATCCACTCTAATACAGTATGGAAGGGCTGAAATACGTGACCTGGGGAAGATTTGTGGACCTTTTTCACCCACAAAACTGGACTTTATTCCACCGGAGTTGCAGTGGACCATAGAGGCTCCCACCATCCCCCGTCTGTGGCCAAGGAGACGGTGGAGGCTACGGAAACGAAAGCGGGGTAAGCGGAGCGGGCTGCGTGCTAGGCTACAAGCTAACCCATACAGACCGGCTTTGCCCAGTGTCCTCCTCGCCAACGTCAGGTCACTCGCGAACAAACTGGACGAAATTCGACTGAGGATCGTCTCACGTCGGATGGACAGCTGTGTGGCGATTTTCAACGAGACCTGGCTGGACAACAACATCCACGAGGCGGCGGTGGAGCTAGCGGGCCACTCTTTGTTCCGAGCCGACAGGACTGCAGCTTCAGACAAGTCCAAAAGCGGAGGTTTGGCGCTGTACATCCACGACTCCTGGTGTACAGCTACGAACGTCATCTCAACATTCTGCTCCCCCGACCTGGAATATCTGGCAGTGAAGTGCAGACCATTTAAACTGGTGAGAGAACTCAGCTCTGTTGTTATCAGAGCCGTGTACATTCCAACGCGAGCTAATGCTAAGCTAGCACTGGAGGAGCTGTACTGCCTCATCAGCGGCCAAATGAACGCGAATACAGAAGCGGCTGTGATAGTGGCTGGGGATTTTAACCACATGGAACTAAAGGCTGTCTTCCCCAAATTCCACAAATTCATTAAGAGACAATAACACACTGGATCAACTGTACTGTAACATCAAAGGAGCATACAAGGCTGCAGCAGCACCTCACTTTGGCATGTCTGACCATATTTCTGTGGAGCTGATTCCTGCCTACAGACCTCTGATCTGCAGGACCAAACCCACCACCAGGACCATCCAGGTTTGGACTGAGGAGGCCTCTGCAGCCTTACAGGACTGCTTTGAACAGACAAACTGGGAGGTGTTCAAAAGGGATGCAGACCTAGAGGATTACACGTCATCTGTGCTGTCCTACATTCACTTCTGCACCGACGCTGTTCTACCCACAAAAACAATCACGGTTTTTCCCAACCAGAAGCCATGGGTGGACGGCACAGTGTGGCCCCTGCTAAAAGCCCGGGATGCAGCCTAAAGAGCAGAAGACAAACTGGCTTATAGCAGGGCCCGAAAAGAACTGAAGAAGGGCATCCAGCTGGCAAAACATAGGTACAGGCAACGCATCGAGAAACACTTCCGCGACAACAACACCTGCAACATGTGGAAAGGCATCAGGACCATCACTGACTACAAGTGTAGTGAGCAGCAGGCCAGTCACGACCCCACTCTGCCTGACATTTTAAACAGCTTCTTCGCACGCTTCGACTCTCTGAGCAGCAGAAGGACTGTACATCTTCCTCAGCCAGAGGTGCAGCTGCAGGGTGAGAGGCTGGTGCTGCACCTCTGTCGTCCACCTCCTCACCTCCTCGACACCAACAAGGCGGCAGGCCCAGATAAGGTGTCAGTTCGGACACTGAAGTCATGTGCGGATCAGCTAGCAGCAGTTTTTCTGGACATTTTCAACATGTCGCTGCAGCTGTCCTAGGTCCCTGTCTGCCTGAAGTCCTCCATCATTGTGCCTGTGCCCAAAAAATCCACTGTCACCTGTCTCAATGACTTCCGTCCTGTCGCCCTGACCCCAGTCATAATGAAGTGCTTCGAGCGGATCCTCCTGAAGTACATCAAAGACGCCATCCCTGCGGGCCTGGACAGCCTGCAGTTCGCCTACAGGGAGAACCGCTCTACGGAGGATGCTGTCTCTTTAGCACTTCACACGACCCTGACTAACCTGCAGCATCCAAACACCTACGTCAGGATGCTGTTTGTGGACTTTAGTTCAGTTTTTAAGCCCAGCCCTCTTCACTCTCTTCACACAGGAATGATCTGCCATCCATCCCACAAACATGGTTGTAAAGTTCGCGGACGACACCACTGTGGTGGGTCTCATATCCAACAATGATGAGACCCACTACAGAGAAGAGGTCCACACACAAAATGGTGCTTCAGGAACAACCTCAAACTGAACACCACCAAAACAAAGGCGGTCAGTAGTAAACTACAGGAGGTCCAGGAAGACTGAACACGCTCCACTCTGCATACAAGGAGAAATAGTGGAGCGCGTAGACAACATCAAGTTCCTGGGCATCCATATTTCCTCTGACCTCTCATGGAGTGTGAACACTTTGCACCTGGTGAAGAAGGCCCAACAAAGGCTCTTCTTCCTCAGGAAGCTGAAGCGGACTGGACTCTCTCCTCAGCTGCTTACAAACTTTTACAGAGCCACGATAGAGAGCATCCTGTGTCTCAGTGTGACGGTGTGGTACGGCTGCTGCACGTCACAAAACAGGAAGGACTTGGACAGGGGATTGTGGGCCGCCGTCTAACTGATCTGGATTCTGTTTACACCGCACAACTCCAGAGGAGGGCTAGGCAGATAGCAACAGACCCCACCCACCCGGGCAACGCTCTTTTTGCACCACTTCCATCAGGAAAACGGTACAGGATCATCAGATCCTCCACGAAAAGACTCAGGGACAGCTTCTTCCCCAGAGCTGTGAAATCAATAACCCCCTCCCCCCTCTGTAGTGGACAACACAGGTCTTGCACTAAGCTGCACTTTATATTTATATTTATCATACCACTGCCCCTCTTTCCCCCTGTACATACATTTCCCTGCACTGTTCACTTGCAATTTGCACACTTCACCTGCAATAACCTTTCTTAATTTCTGTTTTGTTTTGTTCATTTCTATTTTTTCTATTTATTATTTTCTTTTCATATAATGTGTGCTGAGAGTCTCGGGAGGAAGTTTTGTTATGCTTGCATAATAACAATAAAGAATCTTGAATCTTGAATCCTCCCCGTGCTGGCATAAACCATGTAATTTCCTTCACTGTGTTTAATTCTGAAGGACGCCTCCAGAGTTTGTGTGGGACAGGTGAGGAACATGAAAACTTGTCCTCTCCTGAAATTTTAAACCCACTTGCAAGCTTCCCAAACGCTGCAGTTCATGTGCAAGTGCCTCATTCAGAACGAACGGCGGCACCCCAGAGATGGTGACCCTGGTGGAGGGCACTGCGAGGGGGGAGACTTGGAGATACGAGCCGCGGACAGTGACACCACTTTCAATTAGCCCCGCTACAAACCTTTCCTCCTTGAGGAAGACGATTACACCATGGTTCATCCTGGAGGCATGGGACAGATAGGAGTGACCAACTGCATCCCCCACCGCCAGGAGAACCACAGTTAACGGTGGCGTGTCGGACTGCATTGGGTCTGGGCTCAAAACCCACGGGCAGGGTCGCCAGCCCATCCTGGACGGCCAATTATGTGTGGTGGAAAAAAAATAAAAATATATATAGGCCTATTGCATTGACCGTCTCCCATTAGACACTGGCTCACTGGGAAAAATCCTGGTACTCCGGGTGGCCAGTCCATCCCTGGACTGACAGTATCTGCCTGCAGACCAATGATTGACACAGGAGGATGACAGACAGACCCACTAACTTATAATTATTAAAAAAAAAAATCTGAGTTTCAAAGTTAATACAGCATGTAGGTCCAGGTCCAAGTTCATACATGAGAACACACAAGTAACAAGTGACAAGTGAAGCAGATTGGATCAGTGTCTTCTGATGCAGAAAACACATCTGAAGACAATTACTTCAAAGGTTCATTGCTGCCACTGCCTTGCTTCTTTTTTATCGACCACAAAGATTGGACCAAGCTTCGGAAGAGACAACATCTTCACTGGTTCAAAACACTAAACTGGACGTCGGTATTGGCAAAAGGAATTCAAAGTATACATCCACTTTGTAGTTTTGGATTCAAGGAACACAGAGTAAAATCCATCAGCTCTAGTAGAAGTGGTCCAGTCATTGTGTGTTTGGGCTACTGCCTCTTTGATGACTGCCCAGTAGAGGTGGATATCGTAGTCCAAGAGGAGTCATCCCTGAAAGCCCTGGTGAAGTTCAGTGGTAGTTTTGTGCACCACCGATGGGACCAGGTAAAAAGACAGAAAGGTGGCCTTCCCCCCAAAAGTGTAATGCTGTTTAGTGTCAAAACACTCAATGTCGTCTTTGACAGATGCAAAGAAGACATCATTTATTTTGACGCAACAGGCAGCATTGTAGTGAAGGGCAAAGGCCAAACAGTATTTCTGATCAGAACTGATCAAACATGACACAAAAGCCCAAACCAGGCGGGTTATGTTGATTTGTGATGGATCAGTGGTCCTCCTACAGTTACTTTCGTCAAATTTCTGTGGAGTGAGTCTGCAGGAACTCCTCTGCAGGTATTTCCTGATTGTGAGTGGACAGGCAAAGGATGATGCCGTCGGTCTTCCCATCCTCCACAGATGCTTGAGTGATGTGATGAAAAATGCGAAGGAGCGTTGCAATAAACAGTAAGTGGTATTTTTATGTTAAAATGCTTAAGATTTCAGACATAACAGCATTATGAAATCTCTGACACTAATTTTGCAATTTTCCTTGTAGTGCCTCCAAATATTACAAGTTGGCGATGCATGTTTTTGGACTGATGACACAAGCATCAAAACTGAGGGAACTGGAAGAACTTGTCATCAGTACCAACATGGTATTCTCCAGTTCCCACAGTGGAGAAAATGTTGAAAAGCATTTCATCTCCAAATGCTGCTCACCAAGGGAGGACCATATCCTGTGGACTCTTCAATCACAAACCAGGACTATGAGGTATCTTTCTCTGTACTGCAACTGTTACATTCTTGGGTTGGATGTAACTTTTTGCTGTTCATTACTCAGAATTTTGAAGCTTCAGACACATTTGGCTTTTTAAATTCAAGCTTTAAAGTGCTTAGCATTGGAGACAGATAGGCTACAAATCCAGTTTGTCAATTTGTCAGTGCAAATGCCATAATAAGGTATTATGATAATAGGTTACTGGACGGAGTAATATTACATACCGTAATAAATAAATAAATAAATAAAGAAACAAAGAAGTATATGTATCACATAGCCATACCCGAATGCGCTGTTTTATTTAGCCTCTCAAATATAGCTTTATATATACCGCCGGACCACAGTTGATGCTGGCATGTCGCACTGCATTGGGTCCTGGCTCAAGACCCGCGGGCCGGGTCGCCAGCCCATCCTGGATGGCCAATTATGTGTGGTGAAAAAAAATAAAATAAATATAGCGTTGACCGTCCCCCGCTAGACACCGGCTTACTGGGAAAAATCCCAGTACTCTATTTAGGATAGTCCCTTGAGCATCTTGTTTTAGTCTTACTCTGTCATCTGATGTGTGAAAAACATCACATTTCCACACCCTCCTTTGTCAGCTACTCTGGTGAGTCTGTAACACCCGTCTCAATGATCGGAATATAGGTTTTAATCTTTAATTTAATACTAGGCCAATCACTAACGACTTGCACTCTAGCAAGGGCATGTACATGGAACGTTACATCAGCCCGTGTGGGGCTTCTGTAATCAAATGGTTACAATGGAGCAAGCGTTTGCAAGGCAGTACCAAAGGTGAACTCGACTATTGCCTTGTTATGAAATTCCGAGTTCGGTTCATCTATACGTATGACACGGCTAACAGATCCATGAGCCTCAAGATAACTCTGAACTTCATTATCCACCTCAGTCCAAGTTAACCCACTAACTATTACAGAGTTAGGAACTTTAACTGCCTCATGAGTCACTACTTCCATGTTACAACTTTAGCAATTCACAATCAGTTATTACATATAACCATTCAGCATGAAACATTCACCTTCAAGGAAAAAAAACTAAATGGAGAGAGTCAATAGTTGCCAACTTGCTCCTGGCTAGCTCGCCAAATTTCTGTGACACCCGTCTCAACGATCGAAATACAGGTTTTAATCTTTAATTTAATACTAGGCCAATCACTAAGGTTCGACTACTAGAGCAAGGTGGATGACTAATGACACACACTCAAAAGGTTTGGTTGAACGTATATATATTTGGATTACCACAAGTGCAGCACAACCTGGTACTTTCAACCTGGTAAATCACATATATTTAATAATTGAACATAGATGACATTATATACAAAATACAATGGGCCCAAAACACTGAAAATAATAAACAAAACACACCCCCGGGGGATTTAATTTACTCTCTGTAGCGTCTCTTTCCTTGCAGGATGTGCAAAGGAGCAAGTGCAAATCTGTCCTACCACTCAAGCAGACTCAGTTAAATTCACGGTCCGTCCAAAGAACTTCTGATTCCTCTGATATCAGTTCACTGTGAGATAAAATCTAGCCCTCACGAGATCAAGAGTGCGTTCAATGCCAAGATGGCCTATATCATTGTGCAGACTTTGAAGCACTATGTCTCTCAATTCTCTTGGCAACACAAGCTGGTGAGTAACTCCTGTTACACCTTGCCTTTTCCGGTATAAAACTCAATTTTTGAGCTCTAGAAGGTTCCATTCTCTCAACAAGAGACCATACTCAGGGAGCTCTTTTCTCATTTGAGGTGGAGGTGACTCCCCACTTTGCAACTGAGTGATTATTTCCCTGATGCTTGTGTCTGCATGCTGTTTCTCTGATAATTCGGCAAGGGAGTAAGAGGGGATAACTGGCAACCCGTGATTGTCGTCTCCTTGGAAGCAAGGGGGCAGAGCTTCAAGACTGAATGCTATGGACTCAACTAATGCAACCATGTGATCAGGAGAACTAGAACTCTCGACAGCAGAGTAGACATCATGCCGCTCACAAATTGCTTTGATCACCTCTGGCTGAATGACCTCCGAGGTTTCAGTCTCAGAAAGATGGTTGGCAGTGAACTTATAGATCCTTTCTTTTTCCTTCTGTGAAGCATGATCATCCATTAGTTCACCATGTGGCCTTCTTGATAAGGCATCTGCATCCACATTCTGTTTTCCTGCCCTATACTGCAGCTTGAACGAGTAGGTGGAAAGGGCGGACAGCCATCTATAACTAGTTGCGTCAAGCTTGGCGGAAGTTAGGATGTACGTAAGGGGGTTGCTATCGGTAACTACAGTGAAACTGGCCCCATAAAGATAGTCATTAAATTTGTCAGTGACAGCCCACTTAAAGGGGACATATTATGCAAAATCAACTTTTTAACCATTTCAATACTTATATTTGGGACTATGGAGGCCCTACCAGTCGCCAAAGTGTGGAAAAAGAATACTCCGTTCTTTTTTTCGTGGTCCCACTTAGTTTTAGTATCGGCGATAAAACACTCGATGTTGAATTCCCTGCGCTCATGACGGCAGCATGCGCATTTCACCGCAAATGTTACCACCCACCAACCACTTTACTTCGAGAGCTCCACCTTAGCTCCACCTTAGCTCCCCGTTGTCCCTATAAAATGCAAGAGTGCAGGCGAGGGAGGAAAAGCAGTATCATGTCAATGCGGAGGGATAAGTGTGCTGTACGTGGCTGCACAGTGGATCACACTGTTTTACACAAACTTCCAGCCTCAGGGGACGTGCGTGTCCAGTGGGTACATTTTATGTATGAAGCTGATGTGCCGGATAAAGTCAGCAAACGTGTGTTTGTGTGTTCGCACCACTTCGCGTCGGACTGCTTTGTAAACCTTGGTCAGTACAATTCTGGACTGAGCAGAAGATTGAAGCTGAAAAGGGGATCAGTACCAACTCTCCATGGAGAGACCGCAGTGGAGCAAACTGTAAGTATTCTTTGGGAAACATATGCTTTGTTTGTCAATGTTCGTGTAACGCTAGCACATGCTAACGGCTATCAGCTAACGTAGCACCAGAGACGTGCCGTGATTGTTCTTGCCTGCTGCTATTTTATTAGAGCCCGATTGAAAGTTTATGCCGTGCCAGTGCAGGACGTTGACTTGGTGACTGTGGTGTGTTGTTGTGGCCGGCGAAATACGCTCTACGTTCGTATACTTTTCATTGTTCGTGTAACGCTAGCACATGCTAACTGCTATCAGCTAACGTAGCACCAGAGACGTGACGTGTTTGCTCTTGCCTGCTGCTATTTTATTAGAGACCGATTGAAAGTTTATGCCATGCCAGTACAGGACGTTGACTTGGTGACTGTGGTGTGTTGTTGTGGCCGGCGAAATACGCTCTACGTTCGTATACTTCTCAAGTTTCGTGTTTCCGTGCTGCGCTGCTTGCACGAGCGGACAAACAGTAGGGACAAACCACGTTACTTTATGAGGTAGCTGGTCGGCACTAAGGACACAAAGGCATACATTGTGAGACTGTATTTTCTTTTAATGTATTGACTACTTTCTTATTATAATTTCATATTAAGTAGGTAGATCTCTGCATCGTTTGTTGCCAAATTAGGGTAAGGCATGCATTACATATCGCTGCTCTTGGCGTTCAGGCTAGCACATCCGGACCGGTGGAAAAGGGTCATCATGTGGCGTGCCAGACGGACCCCCCAACAGCAACATCAACACGCTTAACTGGAACACAGCTTTCAATGAAGACTCTACAACCTCATTTCAGAAGTACAGGTTAGTTGACCAGAAGTTGCTGTATTACGTGATTAGATATCTTCTGCATTTGTGTATCGTTACTGATTAGCAATGGGATTGCTTACCTTTTTAGAAATTTGCATAGACATTAAAATTCTCTTTTTCTAAGGCACACAGACAAATTTTCCCTCCACTGATGTTGGTGTTGGCACAGCAGCTGCTCTGCCGTTTTTGACATCAACACCAATAAAGAGACCACGTAAGAGACGACGCACAGAATTGGAAGAGGTGGAAGAGGAGCCTGCAGAAGGCAGTTATGTTGACATCCCGGTGCCACATGATTCCACATATGACCCTGTGGACACCTTGAATGAGTCCGCTGATGTTACGTGAGTTCCTTGATCTTTCAACGTAAACATGTGATTAATCATTTGTGTAAAATTCCTCTACTTGGCCTTCGTCTAATTTTTGGTGAATCATTTGTGTTTATTGCAGAAAGGAGTCTTCTGTTCCTGTTCATAAGACTCCCACTTACATTGTGTATGAAGACTGCCTAATTGAGCTGTTTCAGGTCTGACCTGTGTGTAAGCGGAACTGTGACGTGCGGTCAAGAAGGCTAGGCACGTTCCTCTCTGTTGAACAGCAGTGTCTGAATTGTGAGTTCTCCAAAAAGTGGAATAGCCAGCCACTTGTTGGTAGCACTCCTGCTGGGAACCTGCAGCTATCCACCGCAGTGTATACCACTGGTGCGTCTTTCTTCAAGATTGAGAAGGTATTACATTTGGACATATTTAGCAATAAATGTAACGGAATACAGCATATGTTGTCGTCAATTTAAAGTGTGGGCGCCTGTCCTGTCTGTTTCTCTCTACCACAGGTTTTCCGGGCAATGCAGTTGAAGATGTTTAAATATGACTCATTTAGAAGGCATGCTCGGATGTACATAGAGCCAGCGATTGTGTACAAGTGGAAGACGACACAGACTGCTATTTTGCAGCAGCTCAGTGAGCAGCAGAATGTCGTCCTTGGTGGTGACTTGAGAGTAGACTCTCCCGGTATGTAGAACGTGGCACAACAATCTCATTTATATCTGTATTCACAAGTGTCCTTGAAAACAATAAGAAAACACACAATGTCAAATGAAATGAAACGTCTATATTTACTTTGCTTTTCCAAGGACATAGTGCCAAGTATGGTAGCTATACCATGATGGACCTGAGGACCAACACTGTTATTGATTTACAGCTGGTTCAAGTAAGTGACAGCCGATAATTCATCTGTTACAGTGTACCTGTAATCACCTGAAATAATCTAACTTGATTTGTTTTCTTACATGTAAAAGAGTAATGAGGTCGGGGGAAGCTACCACATGGAGAAAGAGGGCCTGAAGAGGAGCCTGGCTCTGTTGGAGGAACGGGGTGTTACTATGGAGAGTATTGTGACAGACCGTCACCCCCAAATCCAGAAGTTCCTGAGGGAGTCCAATATCACACATTACTACGATGTGTGGCACATGGAAAAAGGTATGATTCTGTGGCGTTTCCTTTCAACTGAGAGGCACAAAAACAGCATTTATGATCACTGTAAATTATTTGCTATTACTTATGTGCTCCTGCTTATTTGTAATGCAATTCCGACTGAATGCGATATCATTTCTGATATGTTTGTGCTAAGTAAATAAGTTTATTATGTAATTTAACTATGGTACTTGCACATCAAAGACTAACACTGTTTGTGTTATTAGGACTGTCCAGGAAGCTGTTGAAGATCTCACAGAACAAGGGCTGTGAGAAACTGACAAAATGGCTTCGCAGTACAAAGAACCATATGTACTGGGAGGCTGCATCTTCCACATTGGTGCCAGAGAGAACTGTAAAGTGGACGTCCATTTTGAACCATGTCCTGGACGTCCACACCCACGACGACCCCGCTCTCCCCCATTTTCTGCATCCAATCCGCACTTCTACAGACAGCAGGTGTGTAAACATTGTCATGTGTAGGCATCGTTCCTCTACTTAACACGATTATTATTATTATTTACAATGCCTTGTTTTTCACAGGAACACCAGCCTTCTGCAGACTGGAGAAGGCACTGACCAACAAGAGGGTCATGAAGGATGTGGTGAAGCTGAGCCCTCATTACCAAACATCATCACTGGAGGCTTGTCATAGCCTCATTCTACGCTTCACGCCAAAGAATGTTGTCTTTCCTTTTCTTGGAATGCTGTGCAGGTAAAGAGGGTCTTTTCTGTTATTACAGTTGCGTAAGGACATACAGGCACACCAAAATAAGCCAGATATGCAGCTACATGAGTGTAAATCATAATAGAAAATAAACTTGTTGACCTGTTAAATACAAAAAGGTTAAAAAAAGGATAACAGAGTCCTGCATTCTTCAACTTGTTACATGTTATATGTACAGTCAGTTCATAATCTCATTTAGCATTTAATTCTTTTGTCTCCCAAGACTATACCTGGCAGTCATGCACTTCAACGAAAATACAGCCCGTCCACAGGCAACAAACTGTGATGGAGAGCCACTGTTCAGGCTCCAATTTCCAAAGTGGAAGAAAGGGGAATGCACAGCAAAGCCAGTGAAAGAGCAGGCAACGTTCAGTAAGTTTTGTTTTCTTTATTGAAAGTCACACGAAAAAATTAAATGGCCTTTACAAAATCTTAGATAATTAAAATATTATATAAATAACACTATAACAAAAGTCTTACTAACAGTAAATGCACACAACCAATTACACACAATATTGCACTTTCTGTTATTGCAGAGTACGTGGACGAAACCATGGACCTGGTGTTTGAGTAAGTTTTTCCGGAGCCTGGTCCATACACAGAGGCGGTTCTGAAAATGTCCATCCCTGAAGATCTCTCTGCAGTTAGAAAAGCCGGACCAGAAGGAGGTGATCGAGCGCTATGTGACGAGGTTTAGTCAAGGGCCGGTCTGAACCCCACATAGATGCCTTCAGCATCAGGGTACTCGATCCGTATCCGTCGGACGACACAGCTGGGCAGTGGCACACGAAGTCTCCGTCCCAGAAAACTCCAACACCAGCTCACAAAGCTCCTGTATGCCAAGTATCTGTAACGGCTGAACATAGTGTGTGTATATAACAATATTTAATACATTTTACAGCAGTCGCCGTATTTAGTCAGCGGTCGCCGTATTTAGTCAGCGACTGTATATAACCGACGTACAAACACACACATTTAAAAAAAAAAGTCAAATAGAGCTCATAACTGACCATTGTGACACGTCTTGTTGTAGTCTGCATACTACAACTTCTTCCATAACCTCCTCTTGTTCAGGGTCGGACTCTGGTTCAAACATATAAGGTTGAACCGCAATGTTTCCTCCACCAGCCATGTTTCTCCCACGGTCCACGTTCAAGTGTTGTCATGGTAGCGTGAGCGTGCCGGCTTCGACACACCCCCTGGAAGAAGTGGGTGTGTTTGCCTGTGTCTCATTTGCATGTAAAGGGACAATGCACAAAACCGAGTGTTCTGAAAGGGGCGGGTTTAGCAGGGTTATTGAACTGCTATGGTGCTTCGTCCTTATGGTATTTTGTCACTGACATGTTCATTAGAACACCGGGGAACTATTTTAAATTGTGAAATAGGGTATAATATGTCCCCTTTAAGGGCAAGGAACTCTAACTTATGTGCCGGATATCTAGCTTAACTCTAAGACAACCCTTTACTCGCAAAAGCTATAGGCCTTATCTCACCATCTTGCTGTTGGTATAAAGCTGCACCTAACCCTGTCGTACTAGCATCTGTGTGGAGCAGATAAGGGAGTTTAGGATTGGCAAAACCCAGAACAGGTGCTGACGTGAGTTTCTCAATTATTACATCAAAAGCCTCCTGACAAGAGGAAGTCCAGCGCTCACCAAATGCTTCTTTGGGATTGTGATACTGGGCATTGATCTTTTTTCCCTTTCTCTTGTAGGCTGGAGGATATCCAGATGTTAGCTCATTCAACGGCTTCACAATTCGGGAGAAATCTTGAATGAACCTGCGGTAGTACCCGCTAAATCCAAGGAATGACCGCAGTTCCTTAAGGTTGGATGGCCTTGGCCAGGTTTTCAAGGCACTGCTTTTCTCTGGGTCAGTTTCAACTCCGTTTTGGGAGACAATATGGCCTAAGTATCGGACAGAAGACTGAAAAAACTTGCACTTTTCCAAAGAAAGCTTCAGGCCATATTCCTTCAAGTGGTGCAGAACATGCAGTAGACGCCTCTCATGCTCTTCCACAGTGTCTGAAAAAATGATAAGATCGTCAATGAAGACCAACACTTCTTCAAGTTCAGGTCACCCATGCAACGCTCCATGCCGCGCTGGAAAGTGCTGGGTGCATTTGTAACCCCTTGAGGCATTCTGTTAAACTCATAGAATCCCAAAGGACACACAAACGCTGTCTTCTCCTTATCAGCCTCCTCCATTTCAATTTGGTAATAACCGGATTTCAAGTCCAAGACTGAAAACCACTTGGAGCCGGTGAGAGCTGAGAAAGTCTCTTCAAGATTTGGGAGGGCGTAAGCGTCCTTGATGGTCCGTGAGTTCAGTTTCTGGTAATCAATATAAAGACGGACAGAGTTATCACGCTTCCTGACTACCACAATGGGGGACGCAAAAGGAGACTCCCGAATTACACCAGTATCCAAAAGATCTCTCAAATGCTTCCGTACGGCATCAACATCCTGAGGGTGGATCGGTTGGGCCCTTTGCTTAAAAGGCGTCTTGAAGTTTGATGTGATGCTTGACTTGACTTGCATAACCGAAGTCCAGATCATGACGAGCAAACACTTCAGGCATTGATGTCAAGGTTTTTGTTAGTCTTTCCTTCCAATCAGCTGACAGAGGAGAGTCTCCAAAGTCAAATTGCAAGTCAGGACTGAGATCGAGTTTGTCTTTGGCAGGGTTAGTGGAATTTGGATCAGACGTTTGTGGCATTACTTGTTGAACAGCCTTGAGTTCAGCTATCACTGTTTTTTGGGATTATGGCATCATGCTCCGTTTCATTTTTGACTATGACAGCCAAGGTGGCCAACCTTTTTGTAGGTAATGTGACTAAGCAATTCGCCACAAGCAGCCCACCAGGCAGGGATGGTGATATTAGCTGCTCGATACAGCATTAGACTCCGAACAAGCACATGCACTTTGCAGTTGGGACCAGACTCGCTGCTTGGGGGGAGCTGGTGGTTGTTTCATAGTACCAAGGTGCTTTTTCATGCGCATTGCCTTATTAGCCTGCTTATCTTCCTTTGTGCATAAAAGGAGAAGCAACTCAGCAAAGGATGTGGCAGTGGTTAGTACAACTTGGAGTCTGTAGAGGGAGTGTGATGGTTTCTCACCAGTGATCGGAATACAGGTTTTAATCTTTAATTTAATACTAGGCCAATCACTAAGGTTCGACTACTAGAGCAAGATGGATGACTAATGACACACACTCAAAAGGTTTGGTTGAACGTATATATATTTGGATTACCACAAGTGCAGCACAACCTGGTACTTTCAACCTGGTAAATCACATATATTTAATAATTGAACATATATGACATTATATACAAAATAGAATGGGCCCAAAACACTGAAAATAATAAACAAAACACACCCCCGGGGGATTTAATTTACTCTCTGTAGCGTCTCTTTCCTTGCAGGATGTGCAAAGGAGCAAGTGCAAATCTGTCCTACCACTCAAGCAGACTCAGTTAAATTCACGGTCCATCCAACTCTCTATGATTACAAGTCACCTCCCCTGCTCCCTTTAATATTTCTGAAAAAGTCTTACGCTTTCGTATAATTTTTTTTGTAGAACGACATAGGACTGACACACTTTCTACAGCATTTGAAGAGGTGATTGAGAGAGAAGATGAAAACACCTACTTTCATCCACAAATCCTGTGCTACCATTACAGAAACACAAATCCTGTGTTACTGTTACGACACAAATCCTGCGTTATTGTTACAGAAACACAAATCCTGTGTTATTGTTACAGAAACACAAATCCTGTGTTACTGTTACAGAAACACAAATCCTGTGTTACTTTTACAATGACACAAATCCTGTGAACAGGCAAAAATCAAAATCACTTCTCCGTAGGAGAAACTTAACTAGACTATGCTTGACAAAATCAAAATCACTTTTTAACAGAAGGAGCAAAAACAAGACAAGACTTGGCACTGGAGCTTACTAGCAAAGGTGAAACAAACTGGGACACACTGCCAAATGATAAGGGAACTGAGGACACTATATAGGGGAGGGGGAATCAAGGGCAGGTGCGAGTGATTACAGAAGGATCACCAGGTGAAGTGCATGAGGGATTTAGGGAAGATGTGTCAAAACAACTGAGGAAACTACGTGACAGGAAGACATGACATTTACCAAGATAAAACGGGAAGTGAAAATCAAACCCACACCAAAAGTGACATGAACTTAACGTGACTTTAAACCTAAACTAACACAATAACTAAACTAAGCAAAACAAAAGCTATCTAACAAAATACTCTGGCGAGTTTACACTTAGGTCACTGTGCTTTAACAATAGGAATCTGACATGGTTACGTCCCCACTTGTGGCATCCAGGGGACAAGGCGAGCAACAATTAAATAGAAACCGGGCGTTTCAAGGAAGAAAAGAAACAGAGATATTTGTATACTTAAACTATTTATTTATACCTAAGTAAATCAACGTTAACACAAATCTACTTCCTGATGGAAGCGAAGCCAAGAAAAAACCTAGGGTTAACACTACGGCTGGAGCCCCGAGGGAATAAGAATAAGTCGAAGACGGAGAGCAGCTCTCGTTCATGACCAACAGCACTTCACACTATCTGGCAGTTTGGCCCACTGGCCCCGTCTGCTTCCATCCCTGCAGCTTTGAGACAATCCACCTGATTGCAGAGGTGCCGCAGGTGTGCCTGACCAGTCAGATCTACAGGGAGATCAGACAGAAAAAACATTGCTTATCTGCCTTAGGTGCAGAGACTGATGTACTAAAGCGTGGAACACGCGTGTCACTGGACCTAAAAGCAGTTTCATATTGACTAGGGGAATCGTGCCTGATAAAGGTGCTTTTGTGGGTAAGAGTGAACTCATCAGCAAGAATATCAGCTTGCTGCAAAGTAGATACCTTCTGCTCATTTAAATACACAACAGTTTGCTCAGGCACTCGGTTTTTAAATTCCTCTAACAACATTAGCTCACGTATTGAAGTTATCTGCCTTATAGATGAGCACCACCGGTCAAACAGCATCCCCTTCTCCCTGGCAAAGTCAACGTACGTCTGGTCTGCTGTTTTTCTAAGACCGCGGAAAGGCTGCCTATACGCCTCAGGCACCATCTCATATACCTCTAGTATCGCGCTCTTTACTTTTTCATAAGAGAGGCCATCCTCCACAGAAAGAGAAGAGCAAGCTTCCTGAGCTTTACCCGTTAGTTTGCACTGTAACAGTATCGCCCACACATCCTTCGGCCAGTGCAGGGCAGCAGCAATGCGCTCGAACGCACCAAGATAACATTCAAATTCTGACTCTCGAAAGATGTGGACCAAAGGAATGTTTTTACTCACGTCAACTGTTGCAGATGACGAAGACAGCCGCGCACCAGACGAAACTGAGCTAGACTGTAGTTCCAGCTCTCGCATTTTGACCATGGTCTCTGCGTCCAATTCCATCCGCTTCAACTTGAGCTGAAACTCACGCTCCCGTTCCCGTTCCCCATTCTCCAGCTGGAGACGAGCTAAACGCAGCTTTATCCACGCATCTATTCTGGATCCAGGGGTCGTTTCAACGGACAACGGTTCAAATCGCGGCAACGTAAACTGCTTCTCTTCCCTGTCACCATATTTTACACCGGGGGTAATGTTCAAAATGTCTCGCTGCCACTCAGTCGCTTCCGCCCCCCGAGCCTCGGAGCGTACCTCCCCTGTCGACTTGGCCACAGTCGCCGGTAAACTACACACACCCCCTTCCACTAATCCGTCAACCACGGCAGCTTTCAACTCCTTCTTAAGGAGAGAAGTTGTAACGTTAATCTCGTAGTGGTCAGCAATCGCAAATAAATCAGCTTTCCTACAGTTGTCTAGTTGACTCAGCGTAGGCTTCGCCACAAACTCCTCCACAATAAATGCTGACCCACTCGCCCTTACGTCGGTAGTAGCGTCTAGCCGCTAGAGTAAGCTATTAGCAAATTAGCACGTACTCCCCTCACTACATGGCAACCATAAGAACCATTCACGCCGTATGCTACACACACAAACACACAAAACCCAGCCTTACAATAAACAAACATCCCCTAGATCCTACCTACCAAAAACTAATCTGTTTGTCTTCTGGAACATGCCGGGCTCGAGGCGACTTGAAACGCAGAAACATCGGCGGCCCTAGCCCAAAACGCCTAACCCCGTCGGGGAACTTGATCCCTTCCCAGGATTTGCTACGTAAATAAAAAAAGCGAAACAATAAACAAGTGTCCGATGGAAGGGTGCCGTGCAACCCAGTTGGACACTTCTGCCTAACTGAGGGAGTTGTTGTACAAATAGGTAAGGCTAGATTGTGCATACACCGCCGTCAATACTGACTGCGAATCACTGTAAGTTACTTACCACCTTCAAAACAAAATAGTCTAAAAATAACTACAAACATCTTTACTAATTTCTCAAAACTGAATTAGATAACGGACGAGCCCCCAAAATTGCTTGTGGCATCCGGGGAAAAGGCGAGCAACAATGAAATATTAAACCGTGCGTTTGAGAGAAGAAAAGAAACAGAGATATTTGTATACTTAAACTACTTATTTATACCTAAGTAAATCAACGTTAACACAAATCTACTTCCTGATGGAAGCGAAGCCAAGAAAAAAACTAGGGTTAACACTACGGCCGGAGCCCCGAGGGAATAAGAATAAGTCGAAGACGGAGAGCAGCTCTTGTTCACGACCAACAGCACTTCACACTATCTGGCGGTTTGGCCTACTGGCCCCGTCTGCCTCCATCCCTGCAGCTTTGAGACAATCCACCTGATTGCCGAGGTATCGCAGGTGTGCCTGACCAGTCAGGTGGGAGGGTGGCACCTGGCGCAGGACACATGTTAAGAAATGTTGAGTTAAATAATTAAGTTAATGCATGATCAGTAACAAGGCTTTTATTTTGATAGCAGAAACTGGATCTGGATAGGTACTAACGAAGGAAAATTGTTTTGTTCTACTCCTCTGTTAATGTTCGCTAGAAGCAGCACAGCCGTAATAAACGCTGATGTCAACAGTTCGTACACTTTCCTCATTGTAATGAAGCTCCAACTACACAACATTTTGGTGCGGAAACCCGGGAATATGGAATGTTGAACGCCGAAGTTGGAAGCTAACTAAGATAGCTGACGCTAATAACGGAGATGGGGGAAACACTGGAGCGGATGAAAAGTAAGCGACAGACGATCCGCTCTTCAACAACGAAGCTGCTAACTCGTATAGACGAGGAGGTGAGCAAAGAACAGCCAGAGTGTGAGAAGCTCCATGAAATGCTTTCAGTGTTGTCAACAAAGGAGGAGCAACTTGTTGACTTGAACAAAGGCATTGAGGATGAAACGCTGACAGATGAACTGGAAGCAGAGGTTGCTAGCATGCTGGACTACCAGGACCATATCATCACATTGAAGACTCGCACAAAAAGACTTATAGAAAGGTCACGGGAGACCGTGAGTGCGTGGGTGAGTGATACGAGCAGGGACTCAGTCAGATCACACAATCAACAGACTGTTAAACTCCCCAAGCTAGTGATAGAAAAATACAGTGGAGAAATAAGCCAGTGGCAAGAATGTTGGTCACAGTATGAAACGGCCATACACGAAAATTATGCACTGTGCAAGAAAGAGAAATTCACTTAGTTGAAGTCATATTTGACTGGAGCAGCAGCGAGAACTGTAGCAGGACTTGCTATGAGTGATAGTAATTACGATACAGCTATAGAAATGCTCCAGAACCGGTTTGGAAGGAAGGACATTGTAGTCAGTGCGCACATGTCCAAACTGTTGAACCTGACTGCCGTGAGAAGGTCTTCAGATGTGGCAGCTCTCAGGATCCTGTACGATGAATGTGAAATACAGATCCGCAGTCTTGAATCCTTAGGAGTGCTTAGTGACACATATGGTTGCCTGCTCTGCCCAGTATTAATGCAGTTACTACCAGAGGACATTGCATTAGCCTATACACGCAAATCAGACACCAATGGTGAATGGAAGGTGCAGGACCTTATTCAATTCCTGGAAAAAGAAGTGCAAGGCAGAGAGAGGGCTATTCAGCTCACCAGACCAGGAAACACTCAGAAAGAAATCCCGCCAAGTAACAGATCATTAACCAAGTCAACATCTTTCAGTGAAAACAGACACAAAACATGGAATACACCATTAGCAGCTGCACTGCACACAGCAAGTAGTGTTCCTCAGACTTGTGTATATTGTGACAGTGCTAGCCATAAACCAGAAAACTGTCCAGACAGCTCAGTGGCTGCACGTAGGGAGAAGTTGAGAAAACTAGGGAGGTGTTATATGTGCTGAGGCCCAAAACACATGGCCAAATTTTGCAGAGTTAAGAATGTTTCATGCACCTTGTGCAGTCGCAGGCATCACCAGTCAGTTTGTGAACATGTTGAAGCAAGGCCATACACAAACAGTGATGGTACAGACAGCAGGGCAGATAAAGGCAACATAGGCTCTTTGGTAGGCTCAGTGACCAGCACAGTAAACCTGAAAGCTAATGTACAGAGCACAGTACTGCTCCAGACAGCCAAGGCATGGACAGAGGGCCCAGTGCTGTCTGTTAGATGGAGGCAGTCAGAGAGGCTTCATTCACGAGGCTGTAGTGAGGGCACTAAAATTGCCAGTGGTGAGGCAAGAGACATTGAAGTTACACACATTTGCCTGAAACAGTAAAGCGAAACGTATTGAGAGTATCACTAGGGAATGTGTGGCGTGCACAGTCAAAGGTTGAGATTGAAGCAGTAACTTGAGAAACCCCTCAAGTGTGTGTAATCAGGGTGCCTGGGTTACACATCCAAGAAGAGTTTAAGAAAAGGGGCCTGCAGCTTGCTGACCCTCCTCTAGAGGGTGCTCAGGATCCAGAATTGTCAGTATTGATAGGCGCTGATTTTTACTGGCAAGTCGTCTCAGGCAAGGTCGAGAGAATAACAGAAACCCTTGTAGCCATAGAAAGCAGCTTTGGGTGGGCTTTGCAAGGGCCAGTCTCATCATCCAGTGTAGCGGACGCCACTTGCCTGCACATCAGCCTAAGTGAAGAAACACAAATCTCAAAACAGCCGCATGCCTTCTGGGAGGTGGAGTCTCTGGACATTGTCAATGAGCCAGCAGAGAGCCCAGAAGAAGCAGAAGCTCTTCAGAACTTTGAGCAGACCACAACATTCAAGGATGGCTGCTACCAAGTTGCGTTACCATGGCGATGGGACAGGTCGGCTCTTCTGGACAACTTTCGAGTTGCAAAAAAACAACTGGAGAGCCTTAAGAGGAAACTTAAAACGGACGCAGCCTTATACACAAGGTACAACGATGTCATAAAGGATTACATCGAGCAAGGCATGTGTGAGGATGCACCAAATGACGTGCCAGCAGCAGAGCATCCAGAGACTGTTAAGTATCACATGCCACATCATGCTGTTCTACGAGAAGATAAGGTAACTACTAAGTTAAGAGTATTTGATGCATCATCACATGAGGGCTGCCCATCCCTAAATGACAGCTTACTGACCGGACCGAACCTTAACCCAAATCTGCTAGATGTGCTTATCCAATTCAGACTGCACCCGATAGCCTTCACTGCAGATATCACCAAGGCTTTTCTACAGATCGCTCTGGCAGAGAAAGATAAAGACGCGGTCAGATTCTTGTGGCTACATGGACCTCCAACCAAAGGCTGTGAAAATGAGCTGCATATCTTAAGGATGAACAGAGTGGTGTTTGGAGTCTCACCCAGCCCGTTCCTCTTAGCTGCAACAATAAGGAAACACATCAAGATGTATGAAATAGAGCAGCCCAAGACAGTGCAGGCTCTAAGAGAGTCACTGTATGTGGATGATTTTATCTCCAGCTCAGCTAATGTGAACGAGGCCTTTTCAGTCACCACAACAGCAAAGGAAATTATGTCCCATGCTGGATTGGATTTGTGTAAATGGGTGACAAACTCACCAGAGCTGAGAGCCAAGTGGATAGAAAATTGACTGGGACCTACAACCGAGACAGACAAAAGCGTAAATGGGCTCAAAGTGTTGGGTTTAGTGTGGAGACCAGAGAACGATGACTTTGTGTTTGATCTGAAGGGATTGTTGGAAATATTGAAAGGCAAAGAAAATGGCTCCATTAAAGAAAATGACATTGCCAGAGCTGATGGGAGCACTGATCGGTGCAAGGCATGGGAACCATCTTCTCAAACCACTGAACATGGAAACTAGTCAGCTTCACATGTGGACAGATACAATGATTGTCTTTCACTGGATACGCAGCACAGCAGAAAGGTGGAAGCCATTTGTGGCAAACAGAGTGACTGAAATACAAGGTCTGACAGATCCAGAGTCGTGGTCTCACTGCTGTGGTGAAGTAAATCCTGCAGATTTGCCAACGAGAGGCCAGAGTGTTGAGACACTCATTCAGAGTCAGTCTGTTAATGTTCGCTAGAAGCAGCACATCCGTAATAAACGCTGATGTCAACAGTTTGTACGCTTTCCTCATTGTAATGAAGCTCCAACTACACAACACAAAAGAACAGCTAAAACATACACACGTAACAGACACTATTTGTTTTTCATGAAGTTTCATAAAGTGAATGTGTGTGTGTGTGTGTGTGAGAGCGAGAGAGATCACTTATGCTGTTGTCCAAAATGACATTGAAATGCATGGTTTTCTGCAAGTGAAGTGTCCCCTATTCTGAGATTTAAATGTTGATAATGATTTCAACACATGATCTGTAACATTCACATTGAAGCATTTAGCAGATGTTTTTATCCAAAGCGACTTACAAGAGAGGAATGAAACGACCAGCATAAAACGACAATAACGAACGCTGATGTCCTTATAAGACATAAGGACATCATAGCTATGTGAACTGTTTTGGTGGAAAGAATCAGTTTTGTGTTGTCGGAGCCCATTCATGTTTTCCACTGCTTGATTTCATTTTCTCTACCTTTTCCAGTTTGCAGTAACATGTGAACAGTTGCAGAACACAGTGGTGGAGCCAAACCTCAGAGGATCCAATTATGATCTGTCTGAACATCCTGAGACAAACTGTCACACAACATCAATGTCACATTTGTTCACTTTTAATCAGAAACAAGATATAGAGTGAGCCTTCCTTCCTTCTTTCCTTCTTTCCTTCTCAGAGAATTTTGTGTTCACACAGTTTCACGTTCTTTTAACCTTTTGTTAATTGAAAGGAAAGCAGTGTCAGAGTGGATGTGTCACACTGGGACATATTAACTCTATAAACAATGGCCTGAGGCAGCATAACATGTTGCATGTAGTATTCCCTTCTCTTCATACCGTTTTATCCCCTGTAGGGTTTTTTCTTCTGATGATATCCTCATTAACCTCACCTCATCATCATAGCATGTTTAACTCCACAGATGTTTAATATAAGAATAAGACAAATATGAAGAAATCTGATGAAATAAACAATCCTGCTTCTCTTTTTCTGCATATACATATATATATATATATATATATATATATATATATATATATATATATATATATAGATATATACAGTATATACATATATACATACACGTATACATACATACATATACATATATACACACACACATATATATACACACACATATACACACACACACATATGTATGTGTGTGTGTATATGTGTGTGTATATATACACATACACGCATGTATATTCATATATAAGCTACAGCACAGTTTAGTTGACACTCCAGACAGAATCACTTGTCTGCCGGTGTAGTACCAAAATCAGATGACTCATTTTGAGATGAGATCAGCAGAACGCAGTCTTTTATTGAGAATAACACAACTTGGTTTTATGAGTCTCATGTGTTGTGGGATTTTTCCTCATAACTCCCAACAAGAGTCCAGCCAACAATGTCAAATAATCCCAGGCTCTATGTCCCTGCCTGTGCTGGAGAAAAAGGGGGACATTACCTTGGGGGGACTGTACTCTCTTCATGATATGGTGGAGGAGCACAGTGTCTCCTACACGTCTGCACCTCCACCCACACAGTATACAAGGTAAGCTGTTATTTTTGCTGCAGGTGCATGCACGCACCCTTTGGGAGCTGAGTGAGTGAGTGAGCAAAAGCCCATGTTTGTGAGGAGCATAATGTCTTTATTTAACTGGTTCCACATGATATTGTGGTGAAAATGAAAACATCTTTCCTTTTCCTTTCAGATTTAACTTTCGGACATTTCATTGGATGCAATCTATGATCTTTGCTATCGAAGAGATCAACAGAGATGGACAGCTCCTTCCCAACATAAAACTGGGCTATAAGATCTATAATTCATGCAAAACCCATGCATTCATGGGTCTTGGTCTCAGCTTAGCAGGTCGCATTCCGGATCCCTGTGTAGTGTTTTGTGCTGTCTCATCGCTGGGGATCTGTCCAGCAGCTGTGGGCCTGCCGTCAGAAGTGATCCAGGCTGTGCTCTACGCTGCCCAGACAGGTGTTTTTTCTGCCAAGAGGCACTGTTCAGGTGGTCTGGGTTGTGGAGCTGGGAGCTGCTTCTGACCTCCGGCGTCTCTGGACATATCAGAGTGTTCATTGCCGGATCCCGATCTTTTGATCTGCCTGTTGGCCCTGGTTGTTGGGTTGGATCCTCCCGGGATCGGAAGCCGCTGTTTTGCCAGCAGACTGGTGATCAGCTGCCGCTGGCTGGACAGAGGAGGCTGGGCTGCTGGTGTCTGATGGCTGCAGGCAGGTGGGTCTCGTGCCACTGCAGATGAGGAGATCTGCCGAGGCATCGGAGTCTGTTTTTGCCGCTGACGGCTTTGGCCTGTGATGGGAGACTGCTGGCCCCTTGCAGCTGGAACTTGCTTGGCCGCTGGATTCTGCTGGCTGTGCGTCGCTCGCCACTGGAGCCTGTTGGCTGCAGCAGCTAACCACCGGAGCCTGTTGGCTGCAGCAGCTAACCACCCGAGCCTGTTGGCCGCAGGCAACTAACCACCGGAGCCTGTTAGCTGCCGAAACAAAGCCATTTGTCGCGCTCCAAGGCTTCTTCTTATTGCTGATTTTTTTCTTCTTCTTTTATCAATATATCCGGAGACAGTAACAATGAAGCTAATTTTTGCACGTTTGTAGTATTTTCGTTTGCTTCCCGTGGGTCTGTGTTGTCGAGCTGTGGTGGTGGGGTGCACGGACACACCCCCTGTCCACCTTGGGGTCTTTCCAGGTCAGCAACATGCACCTGGCCATTAGCCGTTGATAAATTGCATCCGCTGCTGTCCTACTGTCCGCCAGGACAAATTCATGCACATTTTCTTCGTTTAATGTGTTTATCTGTCTTACAGGGCAATTTTGTACACAAAGAAATTTCACTTATTGACCTGGTAAATTCCAATATTGATGACAAGGTGTCAACTTCTAATGTGAAACAAAAATGTTTTATCCTCCTTCTTCTTCTTTTCTTGTCAGGCAATGTTCAGCCTAACCCTGGCCCTTTCCAGAAAAATATTAGTACCCAGGCCTTGGCATCTTACATTTGAATGTCCGGAGCCTGCTTCCTAAAATTGATACAGTTAGGATTTGGGAACAGACAACTGAAACTGATATTCTTGTGTTGTCTGAAACCTGGTTGGGTAAATCAGTCTCAGATCGGGATATTTCTATAAATGGTTACAATGTCTTTCGCTGTGATCGTCCGAGGAAAGGTGGAGGTGTAGCCATTTATCAGTTTGAACTTCTGGCATTGAAACTTCAATTTAAGGACAGTCCCTTACAGTCATAGGCTGATATAGACCCCCCTCAGCCTGCAGTGAGGCTCTAAGTTCCCTAAAAAACTGTGTCTCAGGGTTAAACTCTGGTGAGCTTGTCTTGGTAGGGGATCTAAACCTTGATTGGTTGACTTCAGCCTCGGACGGCCTGAAATCTATATCTGACTCAATGAATCTAAGTCAATTAATAGGTAGTCCAACTCGGCCTAACGCTCCTTGATCTAGTAATAACACATGCCCCCCACAAATAAACTGATGTTGGTGTTTTTGGGAACAATCTGAGTGACCATTGTGCTATTGCAGTGGTCAGAAATGCCAAACTCTCCAAAACTAAACCACAGATTTTACTCAAAAGAGATTTTAAAAATTTTCATGGAGCAGGCTTTTTTGCATGATTTGTTTATTGTTCAGTGGAAACAAATCTCCCTCTTCGATGATGTTGAGTTGGCATGGAGTTTTTTTCATTCCGAATTCTTGAAGATAATAAATAAACATGCTCCATTATGAAAATTGAGGGTTAAGGGGGTGAAATAATCCCTGGTTTTCCACTTATATTGGAAACCTCCTCAAAGAAAGAGATCATGCCTGGTTCAGAGCACGAAAAACAAAAAAAGAGGCTGACGCAATAAATGTACCTCCCTCATAAAGAAGGCTAAATCTGAATTTTATATATCAGAAACCAT
Source organism: Solea senegalensis (assembly GCF_019176455.1). NCBI lineage: Eukaryota > Metazoa > Chordata > Actinopteri > Pleuronectiformes > Soleidae > Solea > Solea senegalensis. Next base: position 27,189,439 of record NC_058028.1, on the reverse strand, counting down.
CAAAAACCTGAATGATCTCAAGAAATTTTGGAATGTTGTGAGAGGTGTTTCTGGTACTACTTCTTCCAGTGAACTGTCACCTTTTTTAGTCAAAGATTCTGTACACCTGACTGATAAATGTGCCATACTAAATTATTTTAATGAACATTTTATCACAGCAGGGCACTTATTTGATTCTTTAAATCGTGATTTTAAAAACAGTGTTTTAAATAACGACTCTACTGTTGTAAGCCATCCCCCTGTTGATTGCACTTTTAATTTTGAACACATCTATTTTTGAGGTCTGTAGTGCATTGAAAAATTGGATCCCAAAAAAAATCAGCTGGTCCTGATGGTTTGGATCAATTTTTTCTAAAGCTGGCTACTGATTTAATTGCTGAGCTTCTAACTGGTATTTTTAACTTAAGCCTTAGCAGTAACAAACTTCCTAAAATTTGTAAATCTGCGTTTGTCCTCCCACTGCTTAAAAGGAGGCGATACAGTGCGGTCAGTTGACGGACTTTTTGGAATCTAACAACATTCTAAACCAGGGGTGTCAAACTCATTTTTGTTCAGGGGCCACATACAGCACAATTTGATCTCAAGAGGGCCGGACCAGTAAGAATAGTAAAATAATAGCATAATAACCTATGAACAACAAGAACTCCTTGCTTTTTTTCTCCTTTGTTTTACATTTAATGAACAATATTTTTACAAAACATGAAATTTCTTGAGAAATATAAGTGCAATTTCAACAATATCGTGCCCAAATGTACTATTTACACAGCACACAGGATCTAAAAAGGCACAGCATTTAGTAACAGGTATCTGGATGAGAAGAATATTGTATTTGACATTACGTTTAGATTGTAATCGTAGTGTGAAATTTTAACAAATTCATCCTGTGGGCCGGATTGGACCCTGTGGCGGGCCGGTTCTGGCCCCCGGGCCGCATGTTTGACACCCCTGTTCTAAACTCTCTTCAATCAGGTTTTAGGAAGCAACAAAGCACTACCACTGCTGCCCTAAAAGTTTTTTAAGTGATGTGTTTGAGGCACTGGACTCAAAAAAGTTTTGTGTTGCCCTGTTCATTGACCTGTCCAAGGCATTTGACACTGTGGATCACAATATTTTGCTAGATATTCTCATCAAAAAAGGCATCTCCACACAAGCTACTACTTGGGTAAAAGACTATTTGATAAATAGGACACAATGTGTTCAGATGGCTGGAGTTAGTTCCACTTTTCTTGAGGTCACAAAAGGTGTACCTCAAGGCTCAGTCCTAGGACCAATTTTGTGTACAATTTATATTAACGATCTGTGTGCAAACTTGTCCAATGCCTCACACCATTTTTATGCTGATGATACAGTCATTTATTGCTCTTCATGTTCAATTGCACAAGCATTCATATTTTTGCAATCCGCCTTTGATACAGTGCAGACTAAAAAATTGAAACTGGTTTTAAATGCTGAAAAATCCAAAATAATGCTTTTTTCAAACTCATCTGTTCCCATGGAACAAAACCCCTCAATTAGAACTTCCCATGGCAGAGCTCTTGAGCTGGTTACCAGTTATAAGTACCTGGGATTTATTATTGATGGGGAGCTATCTTTCAAAGTGCATGTTAGAAATTTGGTTTCCAAATTAAGGGTCTGCTCCACGCGTTCGGACCGAAATGGGAAAAAAAAGCTTTCAGTTTCTCTGCCCCCTCTGCTTGGAATACCCTCCAAACTGAACTTAATTTGCAAGCTTTTATTTCACTGGGAGCTTTCCGCTCCATCTTAAAAGACAGGCAACAGAAATACATTGAACAGTGGCTGTGTTCTTAAATTGTTACTGTGACCACAACTCTTGCACTTTGTTTGTCTAGTTGTACTTTTGTATTTCCATGTTTGTATTGTAGTTGCTGCCTTCCAGGTCACCCTTGTGAAAGAAATCTTGATCTCAATGGGTCTTTAATCTGGTTAAATAAAGGAGAAATAAAAAAAAAATTAAATTTTATGTGTATAGTGCCAAATCATAACAAACATTATCACAAGGCACTGTACATAGACAACATCAATGAGAGGCATTTAATTAAATAAGGAGGGTGCACTTGCACATGGAAACATAACAGAAGAAGGCTGTACAGGTGCTGACAAATAACTAAAACACAAAGTAACATGTCATATCCAGAACTGACGAACTGACCAGCATGAACCCAGCCGACTCAGAACAACTGACAGCGGCCGTTCGCTCCCAGAACACCCGCCTGACTCAGCAGGAGGAGCACATGGCCTCTCTGCACAGTGGCGTGAAGGGGATGGCTAAAAGTCAGGAGGAGTTCAAAGCCTCTATGACAGCCCAAGTTAACCTCCTGGCAAACCAAGTACATCAAGTCCTTGCTCATCTCACAAGGGATCCCTCTCCCTCAGACACCATGACCACACCATCTCCGGCGGATACCAGAGCTTCATTGATCTCAGCTCCCCATGCCACGACTCTTCGCCTTTCCCCCCCAGAAAAGTTTTCTGGTGAGTCAGGAGGATGTCGGGCGTTTATTGTGGACTGTGATATGCATTATAAACACTTGCCCTCAGCCTTTCCTACGGAACGATCGAAGGTGGCATTCATGATCTCCCACCTCACCGGGAGGGCGAGGGCATGGGCTACGGCTGAATGGTCTCGGGATTCAATGATCTGCGGATCCCTCAAGGAGTTTAAACAGGCTCTGCGGAAGGCTTTCGATCCCCTCTCATCCGACCGAGAGAAAGCACGTGAGTTGAGCAACATCAAACAAAATAGAGACTCTGTTTGTGACTATGCTATCCGCTTTCGCACCCTAGCCACGGATAGCGGATGGAATACCACGGCCCTGTATGATGTTTTTCTCAAGGGACTTTCAGATCAAATTCAAGACTTGTTAGTGCCCCTAGATTTGCCTTCTGATCTAGACTCAGTAATGACTCTGGCCATAAGAACAGACAACCGCTTACAGGAGCTACAACGAAGCCGAATGGCCTCTGCAGCTGGTCGTCATCAGGGTCGCGCTGCTGTCACTACACCCAGTTGGCGGAGCTCCTCACGTGCTCCATCACCCATTACCCGGAGGGAGAGGCCATCCGAGGAGGTGGAGGAGCCCATGCAGTTGGGGCGAACCAAACTGTCCACAGAGGAGCGCCGTCGTCGCCTGCAGGAAGGCAGGTGCTTCTATTGCGGACAGCAAGGGCATCTGCTAGCAGCGTGTCCGGCAAAAGGCACAGGCTCACCAGTCGACAGGGGGGTACTGGGGAGACGTTTCTCCTCCACGGAATTCCCTCCTCGAGCTTTAACCCAGACTAAGGTGAGGCATCACAACACCACACTTAGTTTGGAGACTCTCATTGACTCGGGGGCTGATGAAAGTCTCATGGACTGGGATTTTGCCATGAGACTCAAGCTAAAAACAGAACAATTATCTCAGCCTATAGAGGCCAGCGCTCTCGATGGCAGTCTGATTTTTCGAGTGACGCACAAGACTGAACTGCTCACAGTTATCATTGATAACCACTATGAACTTATGCAATTTCATTTATATAACTCTGCCCAGTATCCTCTCATTTTGGGTTTTCCCTGGCTGAAGAAACATAACCCGCACATTGACTGGAGTACTGGGAGGGTCTTGAACTGGGCAGAAGAATGTAAAACCAAGTGTTTAAAGTCTTGTCATAATGTGAAAACTAGTGATAACATTGCCTCTGTTCATGTCACAGACTCTGAAACTCCTGACCTGACTTCAGTCCCAAGATGTTACCACGAGTTGAGTGAGGTATTTAGTAAAAAGAAGGCAACCTCCCTTCCTCCCCACAGGCCTTATGATTGCCCCATTGATTTGATCCCGGGGTCCCCTATTCCTAAGGGTAGACTATATTCCATCTCTGGCCCCGAAAAGAAGGCTATGACCGAGTATATTGAGTCCTCGTTAAAGGCTGGTCTTATCCGCCCCTCTTCATCTCCAGCGGGGGCAGGGTTCTTTTTTGTGGGAAAGAAAGATGGGACACTCCGACCATGTATAGACTATGCACCACTTAATGACATAACTGTTAAGAATCGGTACCCTCTGCCACTAATGTCATCAGCTTTTGATCAGCTTCAGCAAGCTAAGGTTTTCACTAAATTAGACCTCAGAAACGCCTATCATCTGGTTAGGATCAGAGAGGGGGATGAATGGAAAACAGGCTTTAACACTCCTAGTGGTCATTACGAGTACCTAGTCATGCCGTTTGGGTTGACCAATGCTCCTGCTGTCTTCCAAGCAATGATCAACGATGTACTGAGAGACTTCCTGAACCACTTTGTGTTCGTGTATTTAGATGACATATTGATCTTCTCCCCAGATTTAGACTCTCATGTGCATCATGTACGGCAGGTTCTCCAGCGACTGCTGGAGAACCAATTATATGTCAAGACAGAAAAGAGCGAATTCCATGCCGACACTGTATCTTTCCTTGGCTTTATCATAGCCCCTGGAAAGGTGCAAATGGATCCGGCTAAAGTTAGCGCTGTGGCTCAGTGGCCAACACCTGATAGCCGCAAAAAGGTTCAACAATTCTTAGGATTTGCTAACTTTTACAGGAGGTTTATCCGAAACTTCAGTGCCACAGCTGCACCTCTACATGCACTTACCTCTCCTCAGTCTCCCTTTTTGTGGTCCCCTCAAGCTGAGGAGGCCTTCCAGCAGCTCAAAGTGCGATTCACTACTGCCCCCATTCTCACAGTTCCTGATCCCAGCCGGCAGTTTGTGGTGGAGGTGGATGCCTCCAATAATGGAGTGGGGGCAGTACTCTCCCAGCACTCTGAGAAGGACAACAAGCTTCATCCCTGCGCCTTCCTGTCTCATAAACTCTCGCCGGCAGAGAGAAACTACGATGTTGGGAACCGTGAGTTATTAGCAGTGAAAAAAGCTTTGGAAGAGTGGAGACATTGGTTAGAGGGCGCACAGCACCCATTCATTGTATGGACAGATCATAAGAATCTGGAATATATTCGCAAAGCAAAGAGACTGAACTCTCGCCAAGCCAGATGGACATTTTTTTTTAACAGATTTAACTTTGTTTTGTCTTATAGGCCGGGGTCCCAGAACACCAAGCCCGATGCCTTGTCCCGTCTGTTTGACCCCGAGCCTACTGCCAAGGAACCGGAGCCCATCCTACCACTGAACCGTGTGGTAGGAGCGGTGAGTTGGCAGATAGAATCTCAGGTGAAGCAGGCTAATGGTGAGAATCCGACACCTAGTGGTTGTCCGGAGAATCGCTTGTTTGTCCCTGTTGTTATGCGTCCACAGGTGATCCATTGGGCTCACACCGGACTGCTCACCTGCCATCCAGGAGTTAAGAGGACCATGTACGTCATTTCCCAGAGGTTTTGGTGGCCCTCCATGGAGAGGGAGGTTCGGGAGTATGTGGAGGCGTGTTCCATCTGTGCCCGCAACAAGACCTCCTCCAGAGCGCAGATGGGGTTGCTGCAGCCACTCCCTGTTCCCACTCGTCCATGGGCTGAGATCTCACTCGACTTCGTCACGGGGCTCCCGGTCTCTGAAGGAAACACCACTGTGCTCACAGTGGTAGACAGGTTTTCTAAAATGACTCATTTCATAGCATTACCCAAGCTTCCATCTGCCAAAAGAACGGCAGAGATTATGATGACTCAAGTATTTCGTATTCATGGTTTTCCCAAAGACATTGTTTCAGACCGGGGGCCCCAGTTCATATCCAGGTTCTGGAAAGAGTTCTGCAAGCTCATCGGGGCCACCGTCAGCCTCACCTCTGGTTATCACCCAGAAGCCAACGGCCAGACGGAACGTCTCAACCAGGAGTTAGAGACCTGTCTTCGATGCCTGGTGTCGCAGAATCCGGCTTCCTGGAGCAAGAAGCTGGTGTGGGTGGAATATGCCCACAACTCTCTTCTCACCTCGGCAACTGGCATGTCTCCATTCCAGTGCGTCTTCGGCTACCAGCCCCCTGTCTTCTCCGAGACAGAAAAGGAGATCATCGTCCCGTCGGCCCATGCCATGGTCCGGCGATGCCACCGCATCTGGGCAGCCGCCCGTAAGGCACTCCTACGCAGTGTGGACCGCATGAAGAGGGCTGCTGATCGGAGGCGCCTACCTGCGCCTGTATACAAGCCTGGCCAGAAGGTCTGGCTCTCTACGCGGGATTTGCCTCTCCAAGTCGCCTCCAGGAAGTTGGCTCCACGGTTCGTGGGGCCTTTCCCAGTGTCCAAGGTCATCGGCCCTTCCGCTGTCCGTCTGCGTTTGCCCCGGTCCATGAGAGTCCACCCCACCTTCCACGTCAGCCGGGTGAAACCGGTTAAGGAAAGCCTCATGGTGCCCGCAGCCGCACCCCCTCCACCTCCCCAGATGGTCGACGGCGGCCCTGTCTACTCAGTCAAGGCTCTGCTGGCTGTGCGCAACAGGGGCCGGGGCAGGCAGTTCCTGGTGGATTGGGAGGGCTACGGTCCAGAGGAACGATCATGGGTTCCTGCTAGCTTTATTGTGGATCCTGACCTCATCACAGACTTTTACAGACGCCACCCTCAGTTATCTGGGCCGTCAGGTGCCGTCCCTAGAGGGGGGGGTACTGTCATATCCAGAAAGTTGTGTTAAGTTATGTTTAGTTTTGCCTTCTATTTGTTTTGTGACTTCCTGTTTTATTTTGACATCTCTCTTTCCTCTCGTTTCAGATAACTTGCCCTTCCCCTGTAGTTTTCCCGCCAGTCTGATTATCTTCCCCGCCCTGATTGTTTCCACCTGTTCCCCATTTACTTTGAGTTACATATAGCCTGTGCTTCCCTCTGCCCTGCGTCAGTTCGTCTTGTCTGTCATGCCAGAGAACCCACGCCAATCCATGCCACGTCAATTGTTTGTAAGGTTTTTGCTTTTCTTAGTTGCTACTTTGTTTTGTCCCTTTTTGAGCCATCAGAGTTTTTTCCTCGTGAAGAGTGATTTTGATTTGGCACCTTGCCTAGACCTTTTGTCTCCTCCCAGTGAGTGATTATAATTTGTTACTTTGGCCTTTTGCTTATCTAGTGATTCCTCGATAGAGTGATTTTCTGTTGATACTTTTCCTCCCTTTGAGAGTGATTTTTATTTGTTACTTTGTCCAATAAATTAGAGTATTTTTGGAAGTTGTCTCTGAGTCGTGCTATTGGGTTCAAGTCCTTGTTCGGTTGTGACATAACATCAAATAAATGACCGCTCTTTAGCTCCTGGAAAAACAAGAAGGAACACCAAAAAACAAAAGGAGATCAGCACCCGTAAGCTTTACAAAGATACAAGCAGCTATTCTGCAAAAGCACAGTCTACGGACAAAATAAAGAGAGAGACCAACCAGTTAAGGTACTCTCTGAACTACACAAGTATACAGAGATTCAGAACAATGGCTAGAACCACTCAGATAGGTTCCAGCCAGGCAAAGCTATTGAAATATGCTTGAACACAGACAGGTATGTAACCAACAGTGAGGTGAACTGATTACTGACTCACAGCCGCCATGAACTGAGGGCACACAAGCTATTTATGTTGCAGCTGGGGTTCATTGAAGAGTCTTGATTGGTAGACTTGGTCGAATCACAGCCACACCAATCACAGACGCTGGTGGACAGGAAGCAGGAAGTAGACTGCCTCTACTTCAGAAGGACCAATCCTCACCAGGGAATCACACAGCTTGCTCTGCATGCCTGGCAGAATCACTCATGGGAACACACCATGAACATACACTAAACGGCAGCCAGCAGCGGCCGTAACAACAGGAAGAAATCTCTGACAGAACCAGGCTCAGAGATGTGCGGTCATCTGCCTCGACCGGTTGGGGTGAAAGGAAAATGGGGGACAGAGGTGAGGTGGGGGACAGAAAGGGGGGAGAGAAAGGACAAGAGGGCTATGAGGTTGAGACAAAAGAGAGAGAGACCAGGAGCAGATACACAACAACTGTATCAAGTTACGAGTCAATGATGACATGTTTATAGCAATACACTGTAATTTATGTAAGCAGCAGCAGAGAGTGTTATCATTATTATACTAATCTTCTTCTTCTTCTTTTCCTTTCGGCTGCTCCCTTCAGGGGTCGCCACAGCGAATCAACTTCCTCCATCTCAGCCTGTTCTCTGTATCCCCCTCGCTCACACCAACTAACTTCATGTCCTCTTTCACTACATCCATAAACCTTCTCTTTGGTCTTCCTCTGGACCTCCTGCCTGGCGGTTCCAACCCCAGCATCCTTCTACCAATATACTCACTATCCCTCCTCTGTGCATGACCAAACCATCTCATTCTGGCCTCTCTGACCTTATCTCCAAAACATCTAACAACCTCAACATCTTCATCTCTGCTACCTCCAGCTCTGCCTCCTGTCTTTTCCTCAGTGCCACAGTCTCTAGACCATACATCATAGCTGGTCTCCCCACTGTCTTGTATATCTTTCCTTTCATTCTGGCTGATACTCTTTTATCATGCATTACCCCTGACACTTTTCTCCACCCATTCCAACCAGCTTGCACACTTTTTTCACCTCTTTTCCCCAATCTCCACTGCTCTGGACTGTTGACCCTAAATACTTAAAATCCTCCACCTTCTTTATCTCCACTCCCTGTAGCCTCATGGTTCCACTTGGGTTCCTCTCATTTACACACATATATTCTGTCTTGCTGCGACTAACCTTCATTCCTTTCCTGTCTAGAGCATATCTCCACCTCTGGAGCTTTTCCTCCACCTGGTCTCTGCTCTCACCACAGATCACAATGTCATCTGCAAACATCATAGTCCATGGAGATTCCTGTCTAACCTCATCTGTCAGTCTGTCCATCACCATCGCAAACAAGAAGGGACTCAGAGCCAAACCCTGATGTCGTCCCACCTCCACCTTGAACTTCTCTGTCACACCTACAGCACACCTCACTGCTGTCTCATAGTTGCCATACATGTCCTGCACCAGTCTAACATACATCTCTGCCACTCCAGACTTCCTCATACAGTACCATAGTTCCTCTCTCTGCACCCTGTCATAGGCTTTTTCCAGATCTACAAAGACACAATGCAGCTCCCTCTGACCTTCTCTGTATTTGTCTACCAGCATTCTTAAAGCAAATACTGCATCTGTAGTACTCTTTCTAGGCATGAAACCATACTGTTGCTCACAAATGCTGACGTCTGCTCTCAGTCTAGTTTCCACTACTCTTTCCCATAACTTCATTGTATGGCTCATCAACTGTATTCCGCTATAGTTACTGCAATTCTGAACATCTCCCTTATTCTTAAAAATGGGCACCATCACACTTCTTCTCCATTCCTCAGGCATCCCCTCACTCTCTAAGATCCTGTCGAATAGTCTAACCAGAAACTCTACTGCCTCCTCTCCTAGACACTTCCATACCTCCACAGGTATATCATCGGGACCAACTGCCTTTCCATTCTTCATCCTCTTCAATGCCCCCCTCACTTTATCTTTACTAATCTCTGCTACTTCATGGTTCACAGTAGTCACCTCTTCTACCCTTTGCTTTCTTTCATTAGCTCTTCAAAGTAATCTTTCCATCTTTCTTTGCATCATGTCAATAAACGCTCTAGCTTTTCCCGCCATCGTCCCAATAATCAAAGCCCCTACTCTCAGACCCAGACTCTTGCCTTTCCTCTTTTCTCTCTGTTTCTGAACCCGCCTTTTTCCTCTCCTCCTTCGACTTCGACTTTTAGATTATCCCTCATAATTCATCCCTGTTGTTACTGATACATGTAGTCACACTCTCCCCCTTTTAAAGCATTAGATGTCCGCGTTCAACTCACCAAGAGCTTTCATGACGTCCTTAAAGTTGTCATTGCTCACCATCTCCCAGCGACCGCTGTAGTCTACAGGCATTTTGGAGTGGAGTGTGGAGGAAGAAATATGCCTTTAGGGTTAGCTTTTCACACTGAGACACATGGCGCTATTCCATGATACAGTTCAAGAACTGCTCGACTCGAGATGTTGTTTTACAGTTCAGCCATTTTTGGTTGACATCACCTCACCGTACAGTCGAGTCGAGTTAACCCTTATGTTGCCCACAGAGGGAGGCCTCACCTGAATCCTCATCCAATATGTCTGCCAATGTATCTCTCTGTCGGACAGCATTTTCTGACTGAATTCAAAGTTTATAAAACATTCTCATTCTCGCACGTTTACACCCTTGCACACAGGAGTCAAAGGTCCACTGCTGCGGCCTGTGTCATGGTTTATCAAGGTTGATAAGGCGTCTTTATTTATAAGTGACAGTCGATGTGAGTTGAACTGTCTCTATGTCACATTTCCTTTCATCATCATCATTTCAATGTGGTTTTGTCATGTTTTCCTAAAAATGCACACATGGAAAAAAGAAAGAAAAAACTAATATACTGTAACACTCTCAAGTGACGAGGAGATGTGTTCTCTCTTTCGCCGTTCCCGGCTAGATTTATTGCATAACTCTTTTGCAGCCACAGTACATGTCTCTCATACATGGCTCTTCACTTCCGGCGCTGAACCAACGTAAAACACACTGGATGGGGGCGTGCTCTTAAACGTAGCTATGCTACACTACCCCCTCCCAACAAAACCCCTCGCCCCGAGGGACAACCAAAAACAAAGAACATGGGTGCTAACTAACCCAAACTCACACACATGCACAACGCAGGTGCCATGCACACCTAACCCCACCACAATCACACATGCACACACAAGTGCCACTCACACCACCGACCCCCAGTACAGGTTCCCTTTTTTTTTTTTTTTTTAACAACATCTTTATTCACAAGCACACATCAACTTTCCCTCCCACCAGTCCCTTAACCCCATTGAGACCACTTGTAATCCCCCAAATACCTAGGGGCTCTCCTCACCTTTCCGGGCGCAGGAGTCTCAGGGACCGACGAGCCTTCCCCCACCCCAGACGGACCCGGGGTCACCGCTGCAACTGCAGGGGCCTCCTCAGCACCTGCAGCAGCAGGAAGTCTAACTGGGCTCTCCGTACCGGGAGTCACAGAACCCCTGTACGGAGCCAACCTGTCTCGGTGCAGCACCACTTTTCAGGAACTTTTTTTCCAGGAACCACCTGGAGCATCCGGTGGCTGGCCAAACGCCACCACTACCGGAGTGCGAAGCTCGTTCCCAAGCATCAGTAGGGCTGGGGAGCACCCCGTGGACCCCTGCACCGCCGACCTACACGCCATGAGCACCAACGGCAAGTGCCTGTCTCAGTCCCGCTGATGCTCAGACACAAGAAGGGTGCAACGGTGTGGTGTGGGTCTTGTGAATTCCCAGGCGCTCGCACATCACGGCGAAAACCCTGGACTAAAAGATACGACCTTGGTCACTATGTAGCAATTCGGGCACCCCAAAACGACAGAACATGCCCTCAACCAGCGCGTCCGCGACTGTCTCCGCCTCCATATCAGCAATGGGGTACGCTTCCGGCCATTTGCTAAAATAATCCATGGCCGTCAGGATGTAACGGTTCCCCCTGTCAGTGATGGGTAACGGACCCACGATGTCCACCGCCACTCTTTCCAAAGGGGCCCCGCTCCCTGCTGGAGCGGGGCTTGTGAACGCCCGGTGGGGCCCTTGTGGGCCGTGCACTCGTCGCACCTCCGGCAAAAATCTGCCACATCCCTGGGGCTAAGTACACTGGGGCTGCAACCGGGGGTCCCGGTGGCACAGCACTGGTCCCGCAGGGATAAGGCGAGGCTTGCAAGGGGGCATCTACCCTGTCCCTGTAGGTCACACAACCACCCGGGAAACTAAGTGTACCCCTCCCCATGTCCAAAACCCCCCCATTATCTACCATAAAATCCAACCCCAGGATGCAAGAATTCTGAATATCTGCCACCCACACCCTGTAACACACATTGAGCCCCGCAACACACACATGCAACAACCCCACCCCCACCATAGGAGACAGTTCACCTGTGACGGTGCAAAGTTGTACCTCAGTCCGCTGCAGTGGAGTCCTGCTGGGCAGAAGGTCGGGTCGCACCAGTGTCACAGAGGATCCCGTGTCCACCACACCCAAGCACGACACCCCCTGTACGGACACACACACTTGGAACAGGCGCTCTCCACCAGAGCCTCTGTTGACACAGCCAACTGCCATCGTAGTAGGTGACCCACCTGGCCACACCCCCAACATGAACCCGCTGGGCCATGAGGTGGACGCCTGGTTGATGTTTGCTGGGGTGCAGGGCTGCGGAGCTGGCCAACCTGCGTGGTGAGCGTCCTCACCAGGCCGGTCAGATCGTCCACCCACTCAGGCTTAGTCTCTGGCACACGCACCTCCTGGACTGCTCTCACTGCGTTGGCACTGCCCCCTTGGTCTCTGGCATGCGACCACACTGCCTCTCGCTCCACTGCCAGTCTCAACGCCTCTTCGATGAAGGAAGGACGAGCCAACTGCACCACGCAACGTAACTCCGGAGGATACAGAGCCCCTACAAAACGGTCCCGGCCCATCTGACTACGCACTTGTAGGGGCATGTCAGCATATGCACGCTGTGTCAAGGTCTTGATGTCGCCATACAGTGCATTAAGCGACTCACCAGTGTGTCTGTGCCTCCCGCTGAGCTCAGCCTGCAACGTCCACGGCCCCATGTCCGCTCCAAAACGCTGGCTCAAAGCAGCCACCATCTTGCCATAATCTCCCCTCTCCTCCGGGCTCAACATGGTTATGCACATCAGTGCGTCCTCCGATAACTTTGATGCCAGGAAAAACGCCATATCTGACGGCGACCACTCCATCCACCCCGCAATCAGCTCAAACTGGGCTCTATATGCCTCCCAGTCAGTCTTTCCATTGTACACCGGGAGCTGTATTTGCACCGGGCTGAACCGCAGCTTCCAAGCGGGGGAAGAAAGCGACGGCTGCAGCACACGCTCCGAGTCTCCGCCGCCATCCACACTCGTGGGGCTCCTCTCCTGAGGCCCCATTTGGACGCGCCGCTGCAGCGCCGGCAAAGCACTTATCGGGACCGCCATTCCGTCCGCCGTCACCGCCACTGCCTCCGTTGTCTGTACCGATCTGTTGCGCACGGCTCGAGTGGCAGACGAGCCCACCGCCGGTCGACTCACCCCCGGAGCAAACAACCATGCGCGGCCCGCCGTCCTCCTCCAAGCCTCCGCAGGTACGCCATCCTCCCGCTTCATTTCCTGCTTCACATACACGCTCTTGTCCATGGCCGCACGATAGCACAAAAACAAAGAGAGAGTGAAAAAGGCGCGGCGGAAAAAAAAAGAAATCCGCGGCGTGGAGCCGTTCACGATTCTGACACCAGTGTAACACTCTCAAGTGACGAGGAGACATGTTCTCTCTTTCGCCGTTTCTGGCTAGATTTATTGCATAACTCTTTTGCAGCCACAGCACATGTCTCTCACACACCACTCTTCACTTCCGGCACTGAACCAACGTAAAACACACTGGATGGGGGCGTGTTCTTAAAGGTAGCTCACCACTCATTCATCATTTAAAGGCGACATAGACCGGAAGCTCCAATTAACGCTGCGTTTGTGTGTGTGTATCTGCGTCATTACCTCGTTTATGAAACCCTAAAGTTTCAGAACACCTCAAACAAGTTTTCCCCTCTCAGCACCACACACACACACAGACTGAGAAACCAACTCTGGTAATTGGTGACTCCATCCTGAGGAACGTGAAAATAGCGACGCCAGCGACCACAGTCAGGTGTTTTCCCGGGGCCAGAGCGGGCGACATAGAGTCTTATCTGAAACTGCTGGCTACAGATAACCGTAAATTCAGTAAAGTTATTATTCACGTCGGCAGTAATGAGGAACAGTGGAACTACTTAAAGTTAGTAACTCAGATAATGGTCTAGTTTCTTTCCTTGTCCTGTTAGATCTTAGTGCTGCATTTGACTCCATTGATCATAACATTCTACTGCAGAGATTGGAGCAGACTCTTGGTATCACAGGTGCTGCCCTCTGCTGGTTTAAATCATACTTATCTGGTTTGTTCATGTTAATGATAAAGCCTCACTACAAACAAAAGTTAATTGTGGAGTTCCACAAGGCTCAGTGCTTGGGCCTATACTTTTTACCTTATATATGCTTCCTCTAGGGAACATTATTAGAAAGCATAACATACATTTTCATTGTTATGCAGATGACACACAGCTATATCTATCGATGAGGCCGGATGAAATAAATCAGGTTGTTCAACTCCAGGAATGTCTCAGAGACATTAAGTCCTGGATGACCTGTAACTTTCTACTTTTAAACTCAGAAAAAACTGAGGTCATTATACTCGGCCCTAAACACCTCAGAGAAAAACTTTCTGACCACATTGTCACTTTAGATGACATCACCCTGGCTTCCAGTTCCACTGTGAGGAACCTTGGAGTTACTTTTGACCAGGAAATGTCTTTTGATTCACACATAAAACTAATTTCCAGAACAGCCTTCTTCCATCTGCAGAACATTATGAAAATTAGAAACATTCTGTCTTTACAGAATGCTGAAAAACTAGTTCATGCTTTTGTTACATCTAGATTAGATTACTGTAACTCCTTATTAGCAGGATGTTCTAACAAGTCTGTTAGAATCCTTCAGTTAATTCAAAATGCTGCAGCACGAGTTCTGACAGGAACTAGAAAGAGAGACCATATAACTCCAGTGTTAGCTTCTCTACACTGGCTCCCCATACAGTTTAGAATTAAATTTAAAATCCTCCTCCTCACGTACGAAGCACTTAATGGTCAGGCCCCTTCATACCTGAAAGACCTAGTCTTACCCTATCACCCTAATAGACCACTTAGGTCACAAAATACAGGTTTACTTGTGGTTCCCAGAGTCTGTAAGAGTAGAATGGGAGGCAGAGCCTTTAGCTACCAGGCTCCTCTCCTGTGGAACCAGCTTCCAATGATAGTTCGGGAGGCGGACACTCTCTCTGTATTTAAAGTTAAACTTAAAACTTTCCTTTTTGATAAAGCTTATAGTTAGAGCTGGTTCAGGGAAACCTGGACCATCTCTTAGTTATGCTGCTATAGAACTAAACTGCTGGGGGATTTTCCTGTGGTACACGCACATTCACTCTCTCACACTCAGGATTTGATTATGACTTTTTATATGTCATTAACCTTGTCTCTTTCTCTCCCTAGTTTGTGTCTTTCCTTCCTTCCCTCTCTCTCTCTCTGTATTCTCATAATGCAGGTTGCAGGATCAAGATCCAGTTTCCGAGGCTATGCTCATCGTCACCATTATTATTATTTTGTAATTAAAAAGTCGATATCAGTAACTGTATAAACTTGTAACCTGATACAGTTGTGTATCTGCTGCTGGTCTCCCTCTCTCTTCTGTCTCTCCCTCATCTCCCTCTTGTCCTTTCTCTCCCCCCATTTTCTGTCCCCCACCTCTCCACTGTCCCCCATTTTTCCTTTCACCCCAACCGGTCGAGGCAGATGACCGCACATCTCTGAGCCTGGTTCTGTCAGAGATTTCTTCCTGTTAAGAGGGAGTTTTTTTCTCTCCACTGATGCCTAGTGCTTGCTCATTGTGTGAACTGTTGGGGTTCTCTGCTCTCCTTGATGTACAGTACCTTGAGATAATGTATGTTATGATTTGGCACTATACAAATAAAATTGAATTGAATTGAATACTTATCTGATAGATTCAAGTTTGTTCATGTTAATGATAAAGCCTCACTACAAACACAAGTTAATTGTGGAGTTCCACAAGGCTCAGTGCTTGGGCCTATACTTTTTACCTTATATATGCTTCCCCTAGGGAACATTATTAGAAAGCACAACATACACTTTCATTGTTATGCAGATGACACACAGCTATATTTATCAATGAGGCCGGATGAAATAAATCAGGTTGTTCAACTCCAGGAATGTCTCAGAGACATTAAGTCCTGGATGACCTGTAACTTTCTACTTTTAAACATTTATACTCGGCCCTAAACACCTCAGAGAAAAACGTTCCGATCACATTGTCACTTTAGATGACATCACCTTGGCTTCCAGTTCCACTGTGAGGAACCTTGGAGTTACTTTTGACCAGGAAATGTCATTTGATTCACACATAAAACTGATTTACAGAACAGCCTTCTTCCACCTGCGGAACATTATGAAAATTAGAAACATTCTGTCTTTACAGCGAAAAACTAGTTCATGCTTTTGTTACATCTAGATTAGATTACTGTAATCCCTTATTATCAGAATGTTCCAACAAGTCTGTTAGAACCCTTCTCTTAATTCAAAATGCTGCAGCACGAGTTCTGACAGGAACTAGAAAGAGAGACCATATAACTCCAGTGTTAGGTTCTCTACACTGGCTCCCCGTACAGTTTAGAATTCAATTTAAAATCCTCCTCCTCACATACAAAGCACTTAATGGTCAGTTCCCTTCATACCTGAAAGAACTAGTCTTAGCTTATCAACCTAACAGACCACTTAGGTCACAAAATACAGGTTTACTTGTGGTTCCCAGAGTCTGAAAAAGCAGAATGGCAGGCAGAGTCTCTCTCTCTCCCTTTTTGATAAAGCTTATAGTTAGAGCTGGTTCAGGGAAACCTGGACCATCTCTTAGTTATTCTGCTATAGAACGAGACTGCTGGGGGATTTTCCTGTGGTGCACACACATTCACTCTCTCACACTCAGGATATGATTATGACTTTTCATATGTCATTAACCTTGTCTCTTTCTCTCCCTAGTTTGTGTCTTTCCTTCCTTCCCTCTCTCTCTCTGTATTCTCATCATGCAGGTTGCAGGATCAAGATCCAGTTTTCGAGGCTACCCATATCATCACCGTTATTATTTTGCTATAATGAAAAAGTCGATATCATTAACTGTATAAACTTGTAACCTGATACACTTGTTGATTATCTGCTCCTGGTCTCTCTCTCTCTCTCTTCTGTCTCTACCTCATATTCCTCTTGTCCTTTCTCTCCCCCCTTTCTGTCCCCCATTTTTCCTTTCACCCCAACCAGTCGAGGCAGATGACCGCACATTTCTGAGCCTGGTTCTGTCAGAGATTTCTTCCTGTTAAGAGAGAGTTTTTTCTCTCTACTGATGCCTAGTGCTTGCTCATTGTGTGAACTGTTGGGGTTCTCTGCTCTCCTTGATGTTGTCTATGTGCAGTGCCTCGAGATAATGTATGTTATGATTCGGCGCTATATAAATTAAATTGAATTGAATTGAAGTCGGACTCTGCGTTCTGTGCACTCACTGAAATTCAGTAGCAGGCTTCAGTTGCAAAGGTTCAACAGGAAACTGATACAATACGCACAATTACGTCTGATTAACGTGGACCGCTCCCCCCCACCGTGGTGACGCTGTAAACCACCTTCGCCCTGAGCCTTTCTACTAAACTAAAACTATCACATATAGAAATGACTAAAATGTGACAAAAACTAATAAGCATTTTAGTCCTAAGACTAAATCTAGAATGGCTGCCAAAAGCAAACACTGGCTTAATACTCCACCTTCGCGCATGCGCTGTCCACGCACACCCAACTCACTTCTGGGCGTGCGGTTCCAAAATCTGGGCTGTGCGTTGAGCAATGATGACACAAATCACTTCAGGAGAAATTATTGATAATTTTATTCTATTCAGTAACATGTTTTTCTCATGCAGTTTTATGCAAACTGCCACACCCTTTGAGACTAGCCTACCACAGAAACTATACCTAAATTAAATAAGCTATCTCCTTCGATTCTATTTCATTCAAGTTTATTTTATTATTATCACTATTATCAATATTATTTTCCCAACTTTTAATCTGGATTATAAATGTTTCCCTGTTTTTTCTTTCCAAATATTCTACATATAATGTCTGTCCAGACTATACTCTAAGAACATTTCTATTTATTTATTTTTTAACAATGCATCCACTATAATGAACAAATCCCTAATAAAATGTGCTATTTTGCTCGTCACTGTAAAGGACCATCTCTCCCTCAGCAGCCCTTCTGGCTTCACAGCCTGCAATGACCTCATGTCAAAAACAAACTTTTCCTCCTCAACACAAGCTCTGAAGACTGAGTTTATAGTCCAAATTTAAATTTGACTAAATCCCAATTGTAAATATATGTCGAAGAAATCCTAATTTTAACACTTTCTTCTTTTTAACTTAAGTTTTATAATTTCTATGCTCAATTTTCACTTAGTAGAAGAATACCATGTCTTACAGTTTCTTTCCAAATCTGGCACGGTATATTCAACTCACTGTTGTTACTTATTAGCTGAAATTTCTTTCTTTTTTTTTAAATTTTAAATTTTTCTTCAGAGCTTCAATACCAAAAAGTAATTACAACTTTGTGGTATCATCAAAAATGATTTAAAAAACACTGTGCTCACTTTTTAAATAGATGGAGCGTCCACTGGTCAGCACCCGTTTCTGACGTCAGGCAGATTCCTGTCCTCCTTTGTGGAGTGGAAATTTTCCTTACCAGTAATAACCTTCAGTCAGAACCCAGGCCCTGAGCATTGGAGCATCCATCCCATCCTCGTCGCCAAAATGTTAAAGAAATTCATCAGTGTGTCATCAGTGTTGAGTAAATCATATCTTTACTGCATGCATGGGTTTTTGCATGGAGGAGAGACACTTGTCACCAAGGACGGTGTAAAATCCTCCAAAAAGCTTCACCACTTATACAGAAAGATCAAAGTTACAAACCTAATGTTTATGACCCCAGTAAATGTTATCTGATTTTTTACCAGATGCCGTCATGTGCAACCCTCACGTTGACCTTTCCCGTTGACCTTTCCCTATCATATAATCCCCCAGCATTCATTCACATCTTGACTGTTAGTTAATAAACAAGAAGAAAACTGGTTATTTCCCACACACGTCACACAAGATGCTGTTGTACGTCAAACAACAATAATCACACCATACAGCTGTGACCAAAGCAAACAACATCCAGAAAATCTATATATATGTCGACAAATCTAACTATAGCATATGCAGCGATCCTAATATTCAACCTCTATCATATAAAAACATACGGGAACCAGACGGGAAACGTGGCATCACGTTCTTTTAAGCGTCAACCAGTGTGTAGAGAGACAGCAGAAGAACGCAGAAGGTGGTCAAGTGAGAGAAGAGGCCAACGCTGCCAGGTGCACTGCCACTTGTAGCAGGAGGAGCACTAGTAGCCGGAATTCCTTCAGCAGGAGTTCCTTCAGAAGTCGCTCCTTCAGCAGGCACTCCATCCGCAGCAGGCACTCCATCAACAGCAGGCGCTCCATCAGCAACAGTAACTGCGTCTTGTCCTCTAGTACCTGTTGAAAATGTGAAGGTTAACTTTCCTCTTAGAAAAGTGTGTCTGACATTAAGATAAAGCAGTGAACATATTCTTTTGTCAAATGTGATATAAAAAAATGTTTTAAATATTTCTTAACTGTCTTAAACAACCTGGCATTTAAAGGGTTACAAATACTGATAATTATTCAATATTTTATCAGTTTGATCAGGACTGAAATATTTCACCCAATCAACCCAGAACAAAAATATAAATTTTGGCAATTTGCACACTTGGTAAATGAACAAACTAAAAAACAACGAAGTGTCAGTTTGCACTAATCAAATCAAAGGCAAACATTATTGAAAGTGTTTGCGGATTCAAAAGGCCGAGGCCAAGGCAAGCGTGTGAATTTTGGGCCAATTTTCACCATTCGCCATGAAACAGCTCGCCACACATCGACCCATGGGCGGAACTGAATTATCTTTATCGTCATTTATCATTTTCTTATCTTTGGACGGAGAAGGATTGTCAAAGTCACAGCACACAGGAAGTGTTTCAGGTTCATTTTCACTGCTTTTAACTGACAGATTCTGGCCTTGATCAGGTTTTTGTTTGTGAGGACTTAACTGTAACTGCTTCTACAAAAAGGACTTCACTTTGCTTTAACTGAATTAGTCGCGAACAATAACGAGGTCAATAGCGAACAATAAAGAGTTGGAGAACAAAGCGACAAAAACTTAACTCAAGATGCTCTCTTCCTGAGTCATTTCTTTTCATAGTTGGTTTTTCGGAAGTCATTTTTTTTTGTCCGATTTACTGATTTATTTATTTTTATGACTTTAGAGAGCATGTGAAACAATAAACGCATTCATTCCTTTATTGAGAGCTAGATTTAATGGTAGAGTTCTCAATGGCAATTAAATGGTTAAAATCCTCAAAATGAAGAAATATGAATGTGTAAAGTTTATATAGCAGTTTTTTTGAAATAGGACATTTTTGTCCTTAATTACGGAAGCGCAAAAAAAAACTTGGTTGTTTTTTTCAGATTAATTTTATTTCTTACCTTTGGACGAGAGAAGGATCGTCAAAGTCACAGCACACAGGAAGTATTTGAGGTTCATTTTAACTGCGTCTTCTTCACCTTGTCCTCAGAATTAAAATCTGTCTTTGTCTGTCTTTAGATCTGTCTTTATACTCCGCTCCAACCACAGATTCTGGCCTGTATCAGGTTTTTGTCTGTGAGGACTTAACTGTGCCTGCTTCTAAAAATGACTTCACTTTTGATTTCTGAATTAGTTGCGATGAGACAATAGCGAGGTCAATAACAAAGAATAAAGAGTTGAAGAACAAGGTGGTGCGCTTTAACTGAAGATGCTCTCTTCCTTTATGACGAAACACGTCTTTTTCCTTTCAACTACTTTATCGAATGCCTGTCATCTCATAAACATCATCGTTCATTTGCATATTCTTATCGCTGTGACACACAGTGACATCACCTCTGCGGCTGTGTCTTCCTTCAGCTAACAGGCCATCATCTGCTATCCACTTCCAGAAAACTGCTATAAAAACTTTGCAGATTGATATTTTGTGTACTTAAGTCAAGATGCTCTCTTCCTGAGTCATTTATTTTAATGTTTGGTTTTTCGGAAGTCGATTTTTTCTGATTTACTGATGTATTTATTTTTCTGACTTTAGAGAGCATTTGAAACAATAAACGCATTCATTCCTTTATTGAGAGCTAGATTTAATGGTAGAGTTCTCAATGGGTCAGGCATAAATTAAATGTTATTTACATTTAAAGGAAACTCACTAAACCAGTTGATATGATGTTTTACTGAATTATCATGAGGAAAATCTCTTTATGAAAGACAAACAAGAGTAAAATACAGAACTGAATCATTCACAATCAGACCATTTCCATCAGTTCTGTTCTAATACACAGACAGATATAATAAACATTGAATTATCAAGATTTTAACCCTTTTAAAGCTGGTTTGACAACAAAAATGTTTTCCATAATCAAACTGGCCATTAAAGGGTTAAATCCTCAAAATGAAGAAATATGAATGTGTAAAGTTTATATAGCAGTTTTTTTGAAATAGGACATTTTTGTCCTTAATTACAGAAGTGCAAAAAAAAAACTTGGTTGGCTTTTTTAGAGTAATTTTTTTTCTTACCTTTGGACGAGAGAAGGATCGTCAAAGTCACAGCACACAGGAAGTATTTGAGGTTCATTTTAACTGCGTCTTCTTCACCTTGTCCTCAGAATTAAAATCTGTCTTTGTCTGTCTTTAGATCTGTCTTTATACTCCGCTCCAACCACAGATTCTGGCCTGTATCAGGTTTTTGTCTGTGAGGACTTAACTGTGCCTGCTTCTACAAAAATGACTTCACTTTTGATTTCTGAATTAGTTGCGATGAGACAATAGCGAGGTCAATAACGAAGAATAAAGAGTTGAAGAACAAGGTGGTGCACTTTAACTGAAGATGCTCTCTTCCTTTATGACGAAACACGTCTTTTTCCTTTCAACTACTTTATCGAATGCCTGTCATCTCATAAACATCATCGTTCATTTGCATATTCTTATCGCTGTGACACACGGTGACATCACCTCTGCGGCTGTGTCTTCCTTCAGCTAACAGGCCATCATCTGCTATCCACTTCCACAAAACTGCTATAAAAACTTTACAGATTGATATTTTTGTGTACTTAACTCAAGATGCTCTCTTCCTGAGTCATTTCTTTTCATGGTTGGTTTTTCAGAAGTCTTTTTTTTTTTCTGATTTATTTATTTATTTATTTTTCTGACTTTAGAGAGCATTTGAAACAATAAACACATTCATTCCTTTATTGAAAGCTAGATTTAATGGTAGAGTTCTCAATGGGTCAGGCCAGTCCGACACACCTGGCCGCAAAAATATGCAAATGATTGGGGTCGGGCCTCAGGCTTCCTTTTTTCCACTCATAACACACTTTTCCAGCAGAAGAACGCAGAAGGTGGTCAAAGTGAGAGAAGAGCATGGATGTATTATAACAGAGGTTCTCAACCTTTTGCAAGTTGGGCCTCCCCAAAGCTGGTTCATTGCAGTTGTCGAGTCTCCAAACCGCTGTGTGGATTCATACTGACATCGTGTGATGACCTGAGACCTGCGCTCACTTCACCACTGCTTGTCTTATCGTCAAGTGCAGACTTGTCGCCAAGGGGTACTCACAGAGGTATGGTGCTGACTATGATGAGACTTTTTCACCTGTGATACGATTCAGCTCAATTCGTACTTTGCTGTCCTTCGCCGTTCAGAATAATCTACATGTGCATCAAATGGATGTCGTAACTGCATTGGACACCTGGAAGAGGAAATCTACATGGAGCAACCAGAGGGGTACATCAAACCAGGTCAGGAACACTTAGTGTGCAAACTGAAGAAGTCCATAACCAAGCACATCAGACCTGTGTGTGTTTGTGAGATCTCAACAGGAGTTAGAGATACTAGCTGTTTATGTTAATGATCTGATTTTGATCACACCATGCAACAGAAAGCATGAAGGAACTGAAATTTGCTCTCAAGAACCGCTACAAGATGAAGGACATGGGTGAGCTGTCCTATATCCTGGGCATCTCTGTTGTCCAAGACAGTGCAAAGAAATGTGTGTTTCTTCATCAGAAACATTACATTGAGGCTATTCTTCAGAAATATGGAATGGATAATGCTAATCCCGTTGCAACCCCATCTGCAACGTGAAGTTAAAAAAGGATGATGGTGTTAGTAAGCCTGTGAACCCAAGTACGCTCAGCAAGAAACAAGCAACAGTTGCACTGTCAACCGCAGAAGCCGAGTATGTTGCACTGAGCCAAGCAGCACAGGAATGTATCTAGCTTGGATGACTGCTGAATGATCTTGGGCTGGATGCTATGCCTGTCGTGTTCCTGGAGGACAATCAAGGAGCCAATGTAATCGCAAAGAATCCAGTTGATCATTCAAGGACAAAGCACATAGACATTCACTACCATTACATCCGTGAATGTGTGCAGAATGGGCAAATACAACTACAATATTGCCCAACAAATGACATGAAGGCAGATATCGGAGAACTGACTGTTTTATTACTAATACTAGTACTAAGACTAAGACTAATACTTTGACCCGCTACTTTTGCTTAAACTCTATCATTTACGTAGATCACGTACGTTGTTTCTTTCTTTGCTAGTGTAACAAGTTAGCTTAGCAGCGATGGCTTCCCCCTCTCCCTCTCCTTCTCCTGCTCTCTCCTGTGTTGTGTGCCACATGTTTAGCTACTCCTATGCCTCCTTTAGCGATAAAAGTACTTGGAAAAAGTGTAGCTTACTGGCTAGGGTGGAGGCGAGTCTTAGTGAGGTAGAAACTCGGCTCTGCACCATAGAAGCTAAATCAGTTAGCCAGTCCCCTGTAGTCGGTGCGGACCACATAGCATTAGCTCCCTGAGCAGCTCCCGTGCAGCCGGGAGACAAACAGGACAGCTGGGTGACTCATGTTAAGCCTAAGAGTCCTGTCCACCACCAACCTGTTCACACCTCAAACAAGTTTTCCCCTCTCAGCACCACACACACACACTGACTGAGAAACCAACTCTGGTAATTGGTGACTCCATCCTGAGGAACGTGAAAATAGCGACGCCAGCGACCACAGTCAAGTGTTTTCCCGGGCCCAGAGTGGCGACATAGAGTCTTATCTGAAACTGCTGGCTACAGATAATCGTAAATTCAGTAAAGTTATTATTCATGTCAGCAGTAATGACACCAGATTACGCCAATCGGAGGTCACTAAAGTTAATGTTAAATCTGTGTGTAGGTACGCACAATCTATGTCTGACAGCGAAATCTTCTCTGGTCCTTTGCCCAATGTAACCAGTGATGACATGTATAGCCGCATGTCCTCATTCAATCGCTGGCTGTCAAGGTGGTGTCCAGAAAACAACATTGGGTTTTTAGATAACTGGCAAACTGTCTGGGGGAAACCTGGTCTCATGAGGAGAGACAGCGTCCATCCCACTTTGGATGGAGCAGCTCTCTTATCTAGCAGCTTAAGACATTTTATTAGAAACCCATGACAATCCAGAGTTGAGACGAGGACACAGAGTTGCAGTCTTTCATGCTTCTCGAGCAGTCACCAATTAAAAACCCCATAGAGACTGTGTCTTTCACTCGACCTACTAAAGTTAAAACTAAATTAAATAAATCAATAACAACCAGAAGAGGAGACATTCTTTTTTTTTAATCTGTCCTGTCCAGTACCCAGGACATGTAATATGGTTGACTGCATGCCTTGTGGTGTCGGACAGATTTGTAATATGCAGGACGAGTCTGTGATACTCGGAACTGCAGTATTTTTATTTATTTGTTTTACGATTATGTGTTGTGGGCAGCCAGACCGGACAGGGGGACAGGGAGTGGACTGACAAGGGGAGGGGGAGTGAGCGGGGAGGAGGAAGGGAGGGAGGGTGAGAGAGAGAGAGAGAGAGTGGGAGAAAAAAATAAGAGAGAAAGAGAGCGAGAGGGAGAGAGAGCAAGGTGGACAACAGTATAATGCATGGGTTAGTACCATTGAATAAAAATTATATAAAGTAGACAGAACATACCTGATAAGACAGAACATAGACAACTTTAGGATGACATTGTGTTAGTAACAGGTTAATAACATTAAACAGTTGAAATTATTTAGCGCATACAGAACATACTTTCAGGTACAGTTTCTATAGTAATTGTTGACGACCACATCAAGAGAGTATGTCCGGGCTTACAACAGTTATATCAGTTAAGTTTAATTTATCTTAGTGTGTTAGGGTGTGTGCGTGTGTGATCGCGCATATCAGTGTATATGTACAGGGGTTGTCATTAGGTGTGATTGGAATCTGGTTGGGGGACTGTGCCAATGTATGGCCAGTCCCCAGCCACGGGCCGAAAATCATCCAGGCGCCTTGGGCGCCCAGTAGCCGTACAGGGCAGGAGAGGCCCACAGCCACCACCCCCAGGGGGCCAGTCGGAGGAGTGCGGGGGGGAAGACCCCCCCAGGGCGGACGCGAGGGAGCCGGCGGCGACAAGACCACGGACAGAGGCCGAGCCACCCCACATCCAGGCAGGTCACAGAGGCCCAGGGTCCCCGCCAGCAGAGCCCCCCCCAGACTGCCCACCAGGGATGCACGGCCAGATACCCATCACAGTCACCCCCACCGCTCCCCAGAAGCCGACCGCACGCCCCCCAGCCCAGGGAGGGACAGGCAGAGGCCCATGTAGGGCCACCAGCCAAGGGGGCCCCGAGAGACGGAAGAGAGGCAGACCCCTGAGCCGGTCCAGGGCAGATTCCCCAGGTAGAGGCGGGGCCACGCGCCCAACCCTGCGGTGCCCCGGCGAGGGGTCCCCCAACATCCAGGAGTGTCTGTGCCCGCCGCCGACCCCTGCCGGGTAAGCAAACTGCCGCCCACCACAGCACCTTCGGGGAGGTGCGTCATGATGGGCCACAGCCATGCCTCCCGGACACCCCCCAGACCGAGCACAGGTGACCCGATCCCCCAAGTCCAGCGACGCCTCCCAGCCACCACCCAAACCGCCAGTCCCAACACGGCCGGGGGGTGAGCAGGAATCGGGGGTTAGCCAAAAATTTTGATTTTACTCCCATCCTCATAGATAACCTTGTTGATAGAACAGCAGCCTCACTGCGTACTACATTAGATTGTGTTGCCCCTCTGAAAAAGAAAGTGGTGAATCAGATGAGACGAGCACCATGGTTTAACTACAATACTCGTGTTCTTAAACAGACATTACGTAGATTAGAAAGAAAATGGCGTTCCAATAACCTAGAGGAATTTTATATAGTCTGGAAAGATGGTTTTGTAGCTTACAAAAAAGCCCTACACAAAGCTAAAGTTGCCTATTATTCTTCTTTAATTGAAGAAAATAAGAATAATCATAGATTTCTTTTCAGCACTGTAGCCAGGCTGACACAGAGCCACAGCTCCACTGAACCATCTATTCCTTTAACACTGAGCAGTGATGACTTTATCAACGTCTTTGTGAATAAAATAACATCAATTAGAGAAAAAATGGATCATCTCCTCCCTCATATTGGGACTGACTCATCTTCTAGCACAAGAGCTTTAGAAGCACCAGGTGCACAGTTAGACAGTTTCTCCCCTATAGATCTCCCTGAGTTAACATCATTAGTTTCATCATCCTAATTACCGACCTATATCTTATCTTCCCTTTGTTTCTAAAATCTTAGAAAAGGCAATTGTGAATATGTGCGCATTAATGGCCTGTTTGAAGATTTTCAGTCAGGTTTTAGATTAAACCATAGCACAGAAACAGCACTAGTTTAAGTTAGTAATGATCTTCTCTTGGCTTCAGATAATGGTCTAGTCTCTTTACTTGTCCTGTTAGATCTTAGTACTGCATTTGACACCATTGATCATAATATTCTACTGCAGAGATTGGAGCAGACTCTTGGGATCACAGGTGCTGCCCTCTGCTGGTTTAAATCATACTTATCTGATAGATTCCAGTTTGTCAAGTTAATTGTGGAAATCCACAAGGCTCAGTGCTTGGGCCTATACTTTTTACCTTATATGTGCTTCCTCTAGGGAACATTATTAGAAAGCACAACATACACTTTTATTGTTATGCAGATGACACACAGCTATATTTATCAATGAGGCCGGATGAAATAAATCAGGTTGTTCAACTCCAGGAATGTCTCAGAGACATTAAGTCCTGGATGATCGGTAACTTTCTACTTTTAAACATTTATACTCGGCCCTAAACACCTCAGAGAAAAACTTTCTGATCACATTGTCACTTTAGATGACATCACCCTGGCTTCCAGTTCCACTGTGAGGAACCTTGGAGTTACTTTTGACCAGGAAATGTCATTTGATTCACACATAAAACTCATTTCCAGAACAGCCTTCTTCCACCTGCGGAACATTATGAAAATTAGAAACATTCTGTCTTTACAGGATGCTGAAAAAGTAGTTCATGCTTATGTTACATCTAGATTAGATCACTGTAACTCCTTATTATCAGGATGTTCCAACAAGTCTGTTAGAACCCTTCAGTTCATTCAAAATGCTGCAGCACGAATTCTGACAGGAACTAGAAAGAGAGACCACATAACGCCAGTGTTAGCTTCTCTACACTGGCTCCCCATACAGTTTAGAAGTCAATTTAAAATCCTCCTCCTCACGTACAAAGCACTTAATGGTCAGGCCCCTTCATACCTGAAAGACCTAGTCTTACCTTATCACCCTAACAGACCACTTAGGTCACAAAATACAGGTTTACTTGTGGTTCCCAGAGTCTGTAAGAGCAGAATGGGAGGCAGAGCCTTCAGTTACCAGGCTCCTCCTCTCCTGTGGAACCAGCTCCCAATGATAGTTCGGGAG
This sequence comes from Solea senegalensis, assembly GCF_019176455.1. Lineage (NCBI taxonomy): Eukaryota > Metazoa > Chordata > Actinopteri > Pleuronectiformes > Soleidae > Solea > Solea senegalensis. Next base: position 27,161,829 of record NC_058028.1, on the reverse strand, counting down.
GCGAAGCCTCTCTCTGTATTTAAAGTTAGACTGAAAACTTTCCTTTTTGATAAAGCTTATAGTTAGAACTGGTTCAGGGAAACCTGGACCATCTCTTAGTTATGCTGCTATAGACCTAGACTGCTGGGGGATTTTCCTGTGGTGCACGCACATTCACTCTCTCACACTCAGGGTATGAATCTGACTTTTTATATGTCATTAACCTTGTCTCTTTCTCTCCCTAGTTTGTGTCTTTCCTTCCTTCCCTCTCTCTCTCTCTGTATTCTCATCGTGCAGGTTGCAGGATCAAGATCCAGTTTCGAGGCTACCCTTATCATCACCATTATTATTATTTTGTAATTAAAAAGTCGATATCATTGACTGTATAAACTTGTAACTTGATACAGTTGTTGTGTATCTGCTCCTGGTCTCTCCCTCTCTCTATTGTCTCTACCTCATCTCCCTCTTGTCCTTTCTGTTCCCCACCTCTCCGCTGTCCCCCATTTTCCTTTCACCCCAACCGGTCGAGGCAGGTGACCGCACATCTCTGAGCCTGGTTCTGTCAGAGATTTCTTCTTCTGTTAAGAGGGAGTTTTTTTCTGTTGTGTTTCTCTGCTCTCCTTGATGTTGTCTATGTACAGTGCCTTGAGATAATGTATGTTATGATTTGGTGGTATACAAATAAAATTGAATTGAATATCTTGACCAAGCCACTAAAAAGGCAGAAGTTTGAGTATCGCAGGAGTGAGATTGGGCTTTGCACTGTTTAATTTAGTTTGATAGGCCCACTGTTGAACATGTTAAGAAAGGTGTAAGCAAGGTAAAAAGGAGCAAAGATAGATCTTGCAAGTTTAAGTAGCAAGATCTGTTGTTTTTGACATTATTTATCTAGCTGATAAATATTTTTTTTTGCTTGTAAGTAATGTTGGCCTAATTTGGTGTAAAGAAGCCTTAATGCCATTGTAAAGTTAAGTGGTTGTGTTGTAATAATGTAGTTCTCACAATGGGTATATGTTCTGTGTTACACTGCCATCTAGTGGTACAGCTGTCTTTTCGGCAAACTCATCACCTTCAGCTTGCTTATTTTTTGTGCCGTGTGGGTAGCCTTTGTTCCCGCCTACATCAGCTCTCCAGGAAAGTACTCCACGGTCACAGAAGTGTTTGCTATCTTAACCTCTAGTTATGGACTGCTGGGCTGCATCTTTGCACTAAAGTGCTACATAATCCTGAGGCCAGAGAAAAACTCCAGGAAACACTTATTGTCCAGAGTTGCCACAGACAAGTTTTAGAAGAAAATGTTCATTTATTAATGTCTTTATTAATTTTTAAAAAACAACTGAAATAAGTTGGAAAGTTGAAAGTTGATCATTATTTCATTATTTACCCAACATGCTGGTGTCAAAACTAGTATTTGTCATAATTAAAGAACAACATAAACTTAATAAACTGATGTCAAAACAAAATAAAGTAGAAGAAAGACAAAGATGAATCATTTTCTTGTATCAAACATATTAAGTATGAAATATTGGCACTTCTTTGACATGATCACTGGAAATGTGAAGAACATCCTGTGCTATTTTGCAACAGTGTTCATGCTGATTTGACCTGTGAGAGAACGCTGAGGCCCAGTGTCTCTGAGGTATTCTCAGTGGAAATACCTGCTGTCATTACTTAAATCCTTATACTCCAGACAACTTCACATATAAGCAACATGCCTGGCTGTTTCCTACAATAACAAACTCAAATGTCAAACATCTCTGCATCTGTCCACAGCTGCCCTCAGGCCAACATCGATTATCCACCACCATTTCATCTGTTGTTCCTTCAGAGGCAAAGAAATCATTTGAAAGATGAAGCAATGTTGGTTTCCTGACATCTGTCAGATTGAAAACAGTGTATTGGAGTATTTACATGTATTATATGACAGTGAGTTGATCGTAACCTGGCTCTGTTTAATTTCAAATTTAGTAAAAGAACAAAAGACAAACAAAAGAGGGAAACTTAAATAAGGTTCTGACCTTGACTTAGTGGGAGTTATTTACACAGTCTTGTCATCGCTATTATTGTTTTTTATGACCAGATGTTTTAGTTTTCCATTTGGAACACGAGAGGGTTTACCCCACTACAACAGATGTTAAAGAAGTACAACTATGAAGTACTATGTGCTGGAGGGATGAGATAGCAGTGACTGTGCTGTAGTGACATGGATAAAGTAAGGACATAGCCACAGAGGACCGGAGACACCGGCGCACCGGAGACTCTGGGGCGCACCGGCCACACTGGCTCACCGGGGAACACCGGGGCGCACCGCATCATTAGAAGCACAACATGATGATATGTAAAATACACTCTGATCCTCTCAGCTGAAGAACAAGAATGTGATCTGAGTAAATGATTGAACATCATGAATGATTACAGCATTTGAGCATAAATGTTATCTTGCTGTAACCATACATTTACTTTTAATGGTTTTCTGATGTCTCTGTAGGTGTGCATTAACAAAGTGAGCATTAAGTATCAGTAGATATCGGTCCCATTCTACAATGAATGCACTTTTCTTTTCTTCTCCACCCTTTGTTCTTGTTGCTCTTTTTACTTTATTACACTGTGAAATCTTTTTAACATTGTCAACATAATATGTGAAATCCATTAACTACAACTCCAGCAGCACACTTTCAATGAGCAGTGTCACAGGTGATTCCTCCAGAGTTCAACTGAAACAGAAATAAAGGAGAAATGGATATGCATTAGTCTGTGTGTGTGTGTCCATCAATAATTGTGGATGTTAAGGCTGACAATGTTGTTGCCATGGTTACTATGAGTCTGTTTTTATATGTTTCATTTGGATTTGATCCACTATCTCAAATGATGTGAAGAGAAAAACTATAGAATTATAATCAGCTGCACTTTATTTAGTTAGTTTAGTTAGTTTGGAGATCAAATGTAAGAGTATGATTGCATTTAAAGCTGAATTAACACAACCTACAGTGTTTCTGCTGTTTCTGTAGATGTTGTATTTATTTCTGTAGTTGGCACAGCGCCCCCTGCAGTCACTTCTGACATCTCAGTTAATCAATCATCACAAGCTCAAATGAAGAGCATTTAAATACTGAACAACCACAGTGTGTCACTGATTACACAGTGAATCAGGAAAGATGCTCATTAAAATATTTACACAAAATCCAGAGTTGACACACACACACGCACATTAGGGTCACCAAAGGGTACAGCGTGGCGAGGCGAGTCATTTTGTGAGTGGAGGAGAACTAAGGTCAACAGAGGTCAGCACACATTTCTATTGAGAGCACAGACAAAAGGTGGAGCATGAGTAAAAAGAAGGAGGAATCAGTTCTAAAATCTAAGTACTTGCGTCCAATTTCTATGTCACCAAAGATTCAACGATATGCCACTCACTCATATGCCCTTTTCCAAGTGAGACTGAGTCAATTCATGTGTTCATAAATGTAAAGTGAATGTATCTAATGTCAGACGTTCACACAGAGTGGTTATAATGAAGTTGTTGTTATAATGAAACATTAATTGTCATCATTAAAGATTGAGTTAGTATGTTTGTAGAGGAAGATGAAGCGGTGGAACATGAATGAATGGATGAATCTTTGTAAACGTCTATTCTCAGTTACAAAGTGTCTTCTGTATGTGAGTGATGTTTTAACCAAGTCTGCCATCTGGTGTTGACATGCTTCTACTGCAGTTTCCTTCCTTTGATTCTCTCTCATTCAAACAGCTGCACGTGTTTGTATTGAACAGGAAGTGATTGATGTGTAAATGAGCAGATTACAGATACATGGATGAACTGCAGTGATGCACTGAACTAAAGTAATTACACCTCAGTAAACACTGTATAGTTACATATACATGTTACAAATGTTGTAAATGTTAAACTCTGAGTTTATTATGCTATGATTTATTGTTTAGTGGTTTACAACAAACATGTTTTATTTATATAACAATTGTAAAATAATCTGAATTTACAAAAACACCTCCATGACAGACACCAAATATGTCTTTTGTTTGTTTTTATTTCATTGTGTGTTTATGACACTAATGGAACTATAATAAGCTTTATTTATATAGCACTCTTCTTAACAGATGTTACAAAGTGTTTTACGTGGTAAGATATGGAAACAAAGAAGCCCAACAATTCTGAGTGTTGGGCTTCAGAAGTGTTTCACCAAACTAGGATAAGGGATTAAGTATGGCTTCTTCGCTTATCCTGTTATATTTATCCTGGCTGAATTTAGCCTCAAGTCAGGTGCACGAAAGCAACGGTGCATACGTTACCATGGCAATTCATTCTTTGTGTATGCTGTTAATCTGTCCAGTCAAATATTAATCTGTCAGCTGTTAATCTGATCACTCAGCTGTTCATCTAATCAGTCTGCTGTTCATCTGATCTGTCAGCTGTTAATCTGATCAGTCTGCTGTTACAGTTTTTCTCAGTCGCTCTGGTGCATTTCTCAAAACAATTAGTGCATAACCTGCAAAAGCATGTCACTTGTTTAAAATGGATAGTATTCATGTCAATGAAACTGCCAGTGTCCTCAAAATGAGAAGTCTTGACACCATCGTTTTGAACATGAGAGTCAAATGGCTGTGTCAGGTTTTCATTATGACAGTTTATTATCTCAGTGTTTTTTAATGCAAAAAAAAGGTCAGAACTCGGCGACACTACCTGAAAATGCTCAAGACAGCACTATACACTACTTGTACAGCCATTTCAAAACTACAGTAAAGTTACACATTACTGTAGTTAGGGGAGTAAGTGAGACACTGAATATTTACGTTTTACATTTTTACTGTATACGCTCTTTGCAATTCTCCAGCATTGTGCAAAAGACCCTTTTGGCAGAGCTGTACACAAATGTGAACAATATAACAGTACATATTATAACTGAAAATAGGTAAATCATTCTGGCACATCCAGACGTTCCTGTCTGTCTGGCCACATATTTTCATCTACATCATAACGGATATCGTCCCTTGCAATGCAGCGAGGAAAGTATCTCCTGGAGTGGCGAATCCACCCTCTGCATGACTCTGCTGTGATGTCGTCACATGCTGCTTCCATGGCTGCTAACAGGGCCATTTGCGCATGTGGACGCCGGTCATAAACCTTCCACCTCCAGGAAGAGAAAAACTCCTCTATCTGAATAAGCATCCTGTCATGTGCTGCAAACAAATGTCTGACCAGATGTGAGTGGTGAAAACGGACATTATCCCACACAACAACATACTTGTTGAGTTAGCCTCCACTCCTCTCATTCTCAGGGACTATGTCCCTGTAAAGAGTGTCTAAAAAGGTCAGCAGATGTTGTGGTACCATTTCTACACACAAGTGAGGGTTCATGGGATTGTCATGGGTTACACCTCCTTGTGAGTGAAAGCTGAAGTTCACCTGAGAGCAATTGTTCAATTTAGGAAAAATTTCCAGGAAAAAATTATAAAGAAAGGTCTAAAATTTGCTTGACAGAATTTGATAACTAGTTCAACAATTTTGTATGTAATGACTCAAGCAATGAAATCCGACATGGCTGTCTGCAGTACAGGGGCCCCACAGGGAACGGTTCTGGCTCCGTTCCTCTTCACCCCTTCACACTGCAGACTTCTCCTACTGCTCCCCCTCCTGTCACCTGCAAAAGTTCTCTGATGACTCTGCAATTGTCGGCCTCATCACAGATGATGATGTGGTCTGCGGTAGTAGCATCACAGCTGCGGACAGGAAGAGGCTGCACAGACTGATAAAAAAAAAACAGCTCTGTCCCAGTGGAGGTGGTGGGAGAGAGAAGAATGGCTACCAAGCTCTTCATCATCTCTGATGGACAATCTCTCCCACCCCCTGCAGGACACCATCACAGCACTGGGCAGCTCCTTCAGTAACAGACTGAAACATCCTAAATGTCTGAAGGAGTGTTATCGCAGGTCGTTCCTTCCTGCAGCTGTTAGACTGTACAACAAGCACTGCTCGCAGTAGACCACACATTACCAGGCTCCTCATTCCTCTCTTCCATGTGCAATATACTGTAAATTACATTTGCAATATACTGTAAATTTTTCACAAGTGCAATATACCTATAGATATTTATACTGTAAATTTCAAGTACATACTGTGTTTTACTCTGCTGACTATAATGTACATTTAACGTTCTATCTTTAACTACGTTTTATAGCCTAATATCTTAGTATATTGTAATTTTCTTTTTTGGTTGCATATTTATTACTTATTATCTATATCTTTACTGTCTTGCTGCTGTAACAATGCACATTTCCCCACTGTGGGACAAATAAAGTACTATCTTATCTTATCTTATCTTATCTTAAATGAAGACTATTAGTTTTATTGGAAACAACTATTTAGCATCCATAAGTATAGTTAATTTTGACTGACATGACATAAGCAAATGATAATGTTGAAAACAGCAGATAATTGTATGAAAGCAACTGATACATGTCCAAAAGCTTTGGCAATTTGTTCAGAGGAAGGAGAAATTGCTACTATGATGTGCACAAATTAGTGCTGGTTTCACAGGTGACTCCAATTCAGCAATCAAGCTTTGGCCTTAAAAAGTTGTAGAAAAGCTGGAATGGTCTTTTTCTGTTTCAGGACAAGTACCTGCATGAGATGATTGATTCATTTTCACAGCACAGAGCCGTGAACTCACCACAGATATTTTTACTTTTTCTTATACTCAGTGTAACATTTAAATAGTCTGTGATCAAATCAATGCATTAAACTTTATCTTTCATTCAGCTGCTTTTATTGCAGGTAACGTCTCTTCAGTATAGCACCTCCTACTGGATATAAACTGCTGTAACACAAATGCCACTCGAAAAGAATATTAATCTGTAATTTAACAAATAATCAATTCTCTTACAGTCGCAGTAGAAAAACTCGATCAAATGTGATTGATCACATGACTGAACACAGATCCACATCAAACGTTCTCAACAACAGACACAAGGGACATTTGACACTGTTTTTTATAATGAATTTTTTCTAATTTTTTTTTTTATATCATTTTTTATAATGAATGAAGAACTGTTTTTGTAATTAAACTGTGAGGTGAGGTAACAATTAAAATCACAGATATGATGTCAGTGGTCGGAGAGGAGTTCATTTGCAACAATTAATAGCAATGCTTTTGTTTTATTTGTAGGAAACCTTTGCTTTTTTACATGAAATCCAGTTTACAGTACAGAACAGAACAGAATAGAAAAGAACAGGACAGAATAGAACAGGACAGATCAGTAGAGAACAGAACAGAACAGAACAGGACAGATCAGTAGAGAACAGAACAGAACAGGACAGATCAGTAGAGAACAGAACAGAACAGGACAGATCAGTAGAGAACAGAACAGAACCAGGTTCAGTTACACCTGGTTTGACCAAGCCCCGCCTTCTCATCCTGGATTGACGTTTGTACAACAGACTAAATCAAGATGAACTTAGTAGTATAGGTTCAGACTTGCATTTCTTCTACTTCTACTTTTGTTCAACAATTGAATTTTATTTGTATAGTGCCAAATCACAACATACATTCCTCAACTCAGGTCTCTGTGCAGCATCTGCCTCGACCAGTTGAAAGGAAGAATGGGGACAGAGGAGAGGTGGGGGAGAGAAAGGACAAGAGGGAGATGAGGTAGAGACTGAAGAAAGAGACCATGAGCAGATAAACAACAATTATATCAAGTTCTAAGTTTATACAGAACAGTTCTGTCATTTATACTAATACCAACTTTAATTATAGCATCATCATCATCATCATCATCATAATAATAATAATAATGATAAGAATAAGAACAAGAACAAGAATAAGAATAGCATCAAAACTGGAACTGGATCCTGCAACCTGCAAGATGGGGGGAGAGAGACAGAGAGACACACACATACACAAAAAGAAAGAGAGAGACAGAGAGAGAGACACACAAACAGAAAGAGAGAGACGGAGGGAGAGAGAGACAGAGAGAGAGCGAGCGGGAGAGAGAGACAGAGAGAGAGAGCGAGAGACCCATGGCCTCTGATTTAAAGGACATGTATGTTACATGTAAGAAATGATTCATGGGGTTAGTTAGTATAGCTCAAAATCAAGAGCTTTTTCTGTATAAAAAAAGTTTGTTATGTGTATACTTTATAATGAGTTCATATCTTAATTAAATAAGTTGTTCTAAATGAAAATAAATAAAATAGTTTTAACTCAATAAAACATGGATTTTCAACAAATATTTCTGCCTTAACTTAACATAGAGGTGTATTGAGTTAGTACAACTTTAGAATCTAATCTGTGTCCAAGTTTGTTAAAAAGCTGAGTACAAGGCTGACCTGCCCGGACATGTTTGGCACGAACAGACCATGCCTGTTGGAAGCATAAAGTTCAAAGACACGACTGAGTTGGTTTGCAAACTTTACGACTTGGTGAGTACAATTTTGACTTGTTTTATTTACAACAGCTAATAACTGCATCAGCAGGCAGTTCAAGAAATCGTTTTACACAACACAAGATGCTTTTTCTCGGTCAGCAGTGGTAATGTGTAAGCTAGCAGTAATGCTAATAATTCAGTCTGACATTACTGTTTGTTAAGTTTTGTTTTATGGTGACAGGTTTTAATTGGCACTAGTTTTCAGTAGTTTAACTTTGTTTTTTTAAAAAATATTTAAAATTTGTTGTAGTGTTGAAGCAGCAACGTGGCTTGGCCGAGTGAGCCACAGCAGTGGACATACCATTATTAAAGGTGACATAGAATGCTTGTATCACACTTATATGTTAGTTATGGAGGTCTACTTACATATATTAACTTGTTTTCATGGTCACATATATGTTAGTTATGGAGGTCTACTTACATATATTAACTTGTTTTCATGGTCACATATATGTTAGTTATGGAGGTCTACTTACATATATTAACTTGTTTTCATGGTCACATATATGTAGTTATGGAGGTTACATATATTAACTTACATGGTCACATATATATTAGTTATGGAGGTCTACTTACATATATTAACTTGTTTTCATGGTCACATATATGTTAGTTATGGAGGTCTACTTACATATATTAACTTGTTTTCATGGTCACATATATATTAGTTATGGAGGTCTACTTACATATACTTACTTACATATATTAACTGGTTTTCATGGTCACATATATATTAGTTATGGAGGTCTACTTACATATATTAACTTGTTTTCATGGTCACATATATGTTAGTTATGGAGGTCTACTTACATATATGAACTTGTTTTCATGATTAAAAACCTCCTAATCGCTGCAAACGAGCCGATCAAAATATCTCCTCACTGACGCTCTGTTTCAGACCAAAACCACACCCCTAGAATGTGGACTGTGTTGTGATTGGCCAGCCAACGAGAGCTTTCCAACTGTCCTGTGATTGGCCAGGTACCTGGAAGTGACGTAATAGATAGGCCAGCTCTCAGATACACAGCTCCCCCTCTGTCCCAGTGGATGCTCTGCATCTCAGCAGCTACAACGAGAGTAGTTCTTCTTCTGCGGTTGAATGTATGCAACCGGATGTGCCCGGACTAGTGCCCGCATCAGGAGGCGCTACGGCGGTGAGAGGAGTGGTGAGGATTTCTGATGACGACATCAAATTAAGGATCCGCTTCGCAGAGCCCAGGAAAACAATACAACACTATTTTTTCAGCGGTGGCTGAACTGTTTGTTCTGAAACTTTAGGGTTTCATAAACGAGGTAATGACGCAGATACACACACAAACGCAGCGTTAATTGGAGCTTCCGGTCTATGTGGGCTTTAAGCTAGTTGTTATAGCAGCACAAGTGTGCAATTGCCCACTGCCCATTTCTTTGCAGTAGTTTGCGTGCATTTTCTCTTGTTTTTCATCTTGAATAGTCAAAAATAGTTAAATAATGTAATAACTGTGGGAACTGAGAGCAGTATATACATGTCCACTAGGGGGGCAATGAGTCGAGTAGTTACCGGTTGGGCATGTTACAGAAGTGAAGAAGATATAAGCTCTGTGTACTTTGAGAGAGCCTGATGTGATCGTGACCACACTGTGTTCGTCCGTAAGAAAATAAACCTTCCCTCATGTTCTGCAAGAAGTCTCCCGTGAGTTACTACAAATAAAATTTACTGTACTTAAGTTGCACAAGTTGTAGGCACCACAGCCTTCTGAATGACCTAAATTCAAGTAATTTAAACATAACCACTAGCTGTTTTTTTTTTAAGTTTTTGATATTTGTAGATTTGCCTTTATTACATCATGTTTCAATGGGAAACCTTAAGAGGATGAAAAATGTATTTTATATTAAATGTATTTGCCATAGAAATAAAAGATTCAAATAGTTAGTCAAAATAAATGAAGATATGTGGATGCTCAGATTTGCAGGTGTCAAAAAGAAGAAATACAATGCATGCGATGTGCAATGTGAAAGCTAATGATTAGAGATATACCTAATAACCAGTGCAATTCCTTATTCCATGCTAGTTAATATTGCAAAGTTGATGAAAAGTCTCTACAATATCACTGGTAATTATCAATGTCAATATTCCCCTCCGATACATTATGTTAAGCAGAATGTATTCTGTAAGTCAAACTAAAATGATGTCTTTTCTCTTACAGATACCTCGATGTCTCATCAAGATTCAGCACTTACAGAACATCCTCCTACAGGTGTGAATAAATGATTTAAAGTTACTTCCAAATAGGTGTTGTAAGATTGTTTGTCTTCTAGATGTTTACAAGTCTAATTCATAAAAGGGAATACAATTTCAGATCATTGTTTATGGCTTTGCCCAAGTAAAAAATATAACTTAAAACTAAATTACAGGTGAGATGGTATACTTTAGGCCTCATAAACTTCATTTTTATGCACGTATCAAAAACACATCTTCCTGTTCAACATTCTTTTTTCTTATTCACAGGACAATTGTGTGGAGGCAAGGAGGGAGGTTGCCATCCATGGCTTAATGGTGTACCTTAGGGAAAAGGAGGACGACCTCTTCAAAGAGACACCACTATACTTTGTGTTCACAGAGACAGAGTGTGTGACAGAGCAGTGCAGCTACTCTCCCCTAGTGGACCCACCGTGGTGCAATCTATGGACATAAATGTGAATGTTTTTAGTAGATAACTGTGGTGCTGTGTAAAGTGTTCTACAATTAAACAAAAAACAGCGGGGACATGATTACATAAAAACTGTGTGTCTATGTGTAATTTTCCCACTACAAACCCTTAAAGCATTTATATTGATTCTGACCAACCAGGATGGTGATGGGGATTGTCACAACACGAGGGGGTATACCTGCAGCCTGTGCAAAGATCGTCCTGGAGGGAACAGTGGTCCTAACGGATGTGGAGGTTCCCAGAGCCTGTGCCTTGCTAATGGGGCTGATAAGTTTCCTGATTTATTTTATGAATGCTACATTTTTGTTTACTATTAAAATGTATATACACTCCTGTTACTGTAAGCAAGATGCTGACTGGTGTTTAAATAAACAGTTAGACCACAAAACTGGAATTTCAATGTGTGATTTATTCTGACTTAGATAAGTAAGTTATTGTACTAACAAAAATTAAGGTAACAATTTGCATGGACATTTCTGAGTAGAATGAAAGAAAAAGAAATAAGTTAGAATAACTAAAAGGAGTAATTTTATGACAATTAAAATTAAGTTGGTTCAAGTTAAATAAGCTTGTAGAGGAAGAGGCAAATCATGTTGCTTGTACTAAAGTAGTACTAGTTGGCCTAACTAGAGAAGTTTTGTGGCATGTACTCAATACTAGCTAAGTTGAAATAACTCAAAAATATCCATGCAAATTGTTACATCAATTTTTTACGTTGAGCCAGCACACAAACTCAAATACCCTTCATCTCTACATATGTGATTAAAAAGATAAAAGTATGTTTTGGCTTCATTGGCGCTTGGAACATATTTAGATAAATACAAGTTGTTTTTTTCTCATGGTGGTGAAGTTTTTCTCTATGTAACAGTCATTTCACATTTTTAAATACAATGAAAGCCAATCGTGACTTTCTGTCATAAAACTAAATCATGAGAAGGAAATGAACAATTCTGCTGTACAAGTGACATCATCTGTGTTTACTGTGGCACACACACACACACATATAAAGCTGAACCTTTATATTTGCTTTCAAAAACAATGAATTGTGTTTCAATAGACTGGTTTTCTTTGAGTAGTAGTTTGATGAAGAACCCTACTACTATCTGAAAGACAATGGAGGAGTGTTAAGAAATTATGTGCGTGAATGAGTTGTTAAAATCCCTGCTCCAGCCAGCAGGGGGAGTATGAGCTGTAACACTCACACACTTGCAAGTCCCCACTTTGCTCAATATTAAAAAAAAATCAGACATGATTTTAAGTTGATTTGAAGCATGACAGACAGGGGACCTGAAAAATGTCCCCTGTTCAACGTGGAGTCCCCTGTTTGTGAGTATGTAACGACACCAAAGTCCCCTGTTCTACTGGTTCACAAGTACACACACACACACACATACATACAAATGCGTGCACAGGCCTCTGTGTGAACAAAGACAATTTTATTGTAATTTTAAATGAAGATATTCAGGAAAAACATAAAGAAATAAATTTTATACACAGTGGATGCATTAACTGAAAATAACACCAACTTCTGGTGTTATTTCATCATTATATCATCATTATATCATTATACATTTAGTTCACTTTCTAATTAGAAAATGTGTGTGTGTGTGTGTGTGTGTGTGACTGGTTTATAAACATGAGAAAAATAAACTTACATGTTAGATGTTGTTTTGATTTTAGTATGAATGACAACATGTACTGAGGTGCAACACACTTGGGAAACACTTAACACTTGTTATTGTGTCATCATCACATCACCTCCTTAAACCTGACAATTAACATATTTCCCAGGAGACCGAGGGTGGAACAAAGTGCCAAGGCTGGGCAAGAAAAGACAAGTGTTTCCAATAAGACTGACGACATGTGAGCCTGAGGCCGTGAAACTGAAGCTCAGCAGCTGTTGTGTTGGAAAATAATTAAATCTGACATTTAATTAGAGGCCTTCCCAACTCTTCCAAAACAATGAATACAATGAACACTACAGCACAATCAATATTCACTCACACTAATAATCACACAATAATTAAATCAATAGTCATAGTCAAAGTGTGACAGTTCAGCTACACCAACGACAATCATATCATTCTCATGTTACCGTGGAAACAGACGTTGAGTCAGCGACTTCAACACAGAAACTTCAACTAAAATAAACTTGTTAAACATCAATGAAATAAAAGACATTTTAGATCTAAACTTTGTGTCAAAAGAATTAAAACAAGTTCTTCAGGAAGTTCTGATCGAACTAATCAATACTGAGGTGGTTCTTTCACATTTTCACTATTATCTCATAGGGTTTTAAGTTCTACACACCTTCATAGTTTTATGTACCTGTCCTGCATGTTTTAGACGTTTTATCTGCTCTAACACAACTAATCAAATGTCCAGCTCATCAACAAGTTCTGCAGAAGCCTGTTAACGACCCTTTCATGTGAATCAGGTTTGCGGGACAGGACACCATCACATTTGAAATGTTTATTTATTTTTTTAATATTATTTTATTATTTATTTTGTGTACAGTGCTTTAAGTCTTTTCATTTCTTAGTCATCATCATCATCATCATCATGTCTTATCATTTTGGAAACTTTTGGTTGTTGTATAATCTTTGCCAAGAGATGGTAGTGTTGTCCATGGTACAGTTGCAACTAAGGTCACAAAGAAAAATCTGTGGTTGTGTATAATAATAACAACAACATTATTATTATTATTATTATTATTATTATTGTTATTATTATTATTAATAATAATAATAATAATAATAATAATAATAATAATAATTACAGTTTTGTTCTTCATAAAGTCACCAATACTGGCCTCTGCTGTCCGGTGAAGAAAACTGCAACTACAACACAGGAGATCAATGTTAATTCAGTGGTGAAATGTTCACGCGTTCACAACATCTATACAACATTTCATCTACACAACATTTCATTTATACAACATTTAATCTATACAACATTGCATCTATACTACATTTCATCTACACAACATTTCATCCTACATTTCATTTATACAACATTTCATCTATACATCTATAAAACATTTCATCTATACAACATATCATCTATACAATATTTCATCTATAAAATTCAACTATACATTTCAACTGTACAACATTTGATCTATTTAATATCATCCATACAACATTACACCTATACAACATTTCATCTATACAACATTACATCTATACAACATTTTATCTATACAACATTTCATCCATACAACATTTTATCTATACATTTCAACTATACAACATTTCATCTATTCAATATCATCGATACAACATTACATCGATACAACATTTCATCTTTACAACATCATCTATACAACATTTCATCAATACAACATTTCATCTATACAACAGTTCATCTATACATTTCTTCTATACATTTCAACTATACAACATTTGATCTATTCAATATCATCCATACAACATTTCATCTATACAACATCATCTATACAACATTTCATCTATACATTTCTTCTATACATTTCAACTATACAACATTTGATCTATTCAATATCATCCATACAACATTTCATCTATACAACAGTTCATCTATACATTTCTTCTATACATTTCAACGATACAACATTTCATCTATTCAGTATCAAAGATACAGCATTACATGTATACAACATCATCAATACAACATTATCTATATGTTACATCTATACAACATTTCATCTATATGTTACATCTATACAACATTACATCTATACAACATCATCTATATGTTACATCTATACAACATTTCATCTATACATTATCTGTACAATATATAATCAATTTATGCATGAGAATCTATCTATATGCTGTCTTCATTTATGTTATTGATATTTTGTTCCTATACATTTGACTGCACTTGACTTGTGCTTGTATATATGTTTATATTTTATGATTGTAGATCTCTAACTAATAGAAACTAATAGTGACTAACTAAAGTTAATATTATTAGTATTATTATCATCATTATTAGTATTATAATTATCATTATTATTATTATTATTATTATTATTATTAATAATAATAATAATAATAATAATAACAACAACTAATGGTGACTTTCAACAAATAGAACTAAACTTAAGTTAAGGTAAAGCAAAGTATTCTCATCAATGTCTCACAAACAGATCTGATGAAATCCTGATGCAATATTTTTAAAGAAACAAAGTTGACACAGTTATGAATTATTATTCTTGTTATTATGAAGTTGGAAGCCTAAGGTGTTAATCACTGTTCTTCACATCATTCTTTCAAATTAAAGCTGCTCCCAAAAGAAAAAGCCCCCAGAGACAGAGACACAAACACCTTTTTAATTAAAAGAGCCCTAACAGGCAAATCAGCTCCATATTAATATTCCCTTTGGCTGAAAAATATCAATAACATCAAATTAAATATCACACAGTCCACTGCCTTGTTAAAGCAGGTGTTTTTGTTTTGATTAGATGTCAAAAGTTTAACTTTAATTCATATATCCAAATACAGAGCTCCATAAAAAAGATGCTACACTTGTGATAAATCAATTCTATATTATTCAAAATAAACTTGAAAAGCATTAATTACGCTCACTCATCACTGGCTCATTTAGTTTGACATATTGATGTCACCACAAGTTATAAGGTGTAGTGATAGTCAGTATATAAATAATCCCTATAATAGTCAAAGATAATCTCAGCTCAAAAGCCCAGAAGATCTTTATGTTTATACATCTGAGAAAAATATGTCAAATATTTGATTCATATTTTCGCTCATAAAATAAAGTGAAACATGGTTTTAATCCGTTGCAGCAAAGTAACTTCAAATTTTATGCTCTGCTCCCTTGGTCTTCACTGAGGTTAAAGATTTACAGGATTAGCTATTATCTGTGTGGCCTCATGTCCCGCTCATCAAATCTCTTCCTCTTCACAGTTCCCAAATCCACTCAGAACTTGAAACGGCTGCACTTCATGGAACAATCTGCAAACAAACAATCGGTCATGGAACAATCTGCAAAATTCAATTCCAGCTTCAGAATTTTATTTCAGAACTCTACAAACAGTTGTGTGTAAATGTTATTCTGAAACTGGACTTAAATGATTTTGAACACAAGATTCTATGTTGAGAAGACCAGGGTTCGAACCCCGGTTGGAACAAGGGCCTTTCTGCATGGAGTTTGCATGTTCTCACCGTGTGTGCGTGGGTTTTCTCCGGGTTCTCCGGCTTCCTCCCACAGTCCAAAAACATGCAATGTGGGGATTAGGTAAATTGGACACCCTAAATTGACCATAGTGTGAGTGTGAGAGTGAATGGTTGTTTGTCTCTATGTGTGTGTGGCCCTGTGATGGACTGGTGAACTGTCCAGGGTGTACCACGCCTATCGCCCGATGTAGCTGAGATTGGCACAGCACCCCCTGCGACCCTCTGGTGGAGGATAAAGCGGTAGATGATGGATGGATGGATTCTTTGTTGATCATTTTGTTACAGAATTGCCTATTTTCAATAGAAGAAATGAAATGAAATGAACCAACTGACTTTGTCCTTCGAAATGTGTTGTTGGATACCATATTTACGACAACTGTGGCTCAACACTGTCCTTGGTGCGTGCAGTGATGGCCCTGATGAACAGTGATGAGCTTAGTTAAATCAGCTGGTCATGTGATCATTGGCGAGTCTGAATCTTCTTCAACAATAATATTGTCATGTACTACAGGACCAGAAGTGTCTGTGGGGGTTATTTTGTGTATTTTGAGTAAACTCTTCAACCTCTCTCTCTCTCTCTTTCTCTCTCCCTTCTTGTAAAAGGTCAGATAAGTCATTCAGCTACTTGTGAGTGTTTAAGCAGCAGGAAGTGCCTCCATTGCCAGTGACCTCTATCAAAGCAGAGCCCTTACTCAGCCGGTCAAACACTTTGGTTGGACGTGGGTCGGGGCAGTCAACAGTGACAGTGATTATGGCAGCAACGACATGGCCATCTTTCTTGCTGCAGCCAGAGGGAGGTGTGCGTGTGTGTGTGTGTGTGTGTGTGGAGTACACAGAGAAAACTGATGAAAGTGGTGGAAATTGTGGGTTTCTTGGCCCACGTAGAGAAGAACAACCATTTAAAGTGTCTGAGTCTGTACATTACATTCTGTCAGTTCATTGGTGTGGAGGCCTGGATCACTGCTGACCACTGTCTTGTTACTCCCACCAGCTTCAGTGTGTTGGGAGGTTCACTGAGCTTTGCTGTGAAAAAGGCCAATATCAGCAGTTTAGATTATTTTTTAATCAAAGGTTTCTGGGAGAGAGACTGCCAGGAGGGCAGTGGGGGCACCCTGGCAGAGACTGTACCTTGTAAAGAAAATCACTATCATATTGAACTCAAAGATGATGATGTGGCAGAGCTGGGATACTCCAGTAACAAGCCATCTATGCTGTGGCCTATTCTCTGCACAGCAAACTGAAGTGTAATTACAGTGGGGGGGATGTGTGACAAGATGGTGAAGGTTAATCCCTGGCAGGTAAAGTTAGCTGAACTCACTTGACATTTAAAACTGGGGACCAAGTGTGGATTAACAGAACTGGAGCTGCTGTAGCTGAATCAGATGGCTCAGTCCACTTTAAACTTGTTGGTTACTATGATGCCTCTCTGCCTTCTGGACAAAAGTTTGCCCTCAAGACTGAAGACATAATGTGGCCTGGAAACAAAGAGGCAATTATCAAAAAGTAAGCTATAGATTTCTGCTGTGGCCTTGTAGTTTGACAATAACGTCACTATTTTTTTCTCCTCTAATTTAAAGTTGCAGGTTGCAGGGAAAGCTTCCGTCCAGGAACTCGTAAAGTCCTTCTAAAAGGAAAGCCTGTCTGCTGCTACGACTGTGTACCATGTGCAGAAGAAGAAATCAGCAACACCACCGGTGCCACCAACCCAAATATGGCAACTTGGACACACTGTTTGTCTGCTTAGTACCTTGTTAAAGTTTGCAATGGTAAAAACTCTTACTCATGTTTTTGGTACGTCCATCCATCCATTATCTACCGCTTTATCCTCCACTGGAGGGTCGCAGGGGGTGCTGTGCCAATCTCCTTTGTCTTTGCCACTTTGAGCTGCAGATGGTTCTGCTCACACCATGTGACAAAGTTGTCGACAGCTACCCTGTACTCATCCTCATCACCCTTGCTGATACATCCAACTATGGCCGAGTCATCAGGAAACTTCTGAAGGTAGCAGGTCTCTGTGCAATAGTTGTTGTAAAGGGTAAAGAGGAAGGGAGACAGTACAGTTGCCTGCGGGCCCCGGGTGTTGCTGACCACTCTGTCTGACACACAGTGATGTGGTCTGCCAGTCAGGTCGTCAACAATCCAGGACACGAGGGGGCATCTACCTGCATTGCTGTCAGCTTGTCACCCAGAAGCGCTGGACACATGGTGTTAAATGCACTGGAGAAGTCATGACTCTCACATTGCTCACCGGCTTATCCAGGTGGGCATAGATCCAGTTGAGCAGGTAATGATGGCATCCTCAACCCCAAGTCAGGACTGATAGGCGAACTGGAGAGGGTCCAGAAATGGCTTGACCATGGATCTGAACTGATCCAGGACCAGTGTCTCCATGGTCTTCATGATGTGGGAGGTCAGTGCCACAGGTCTGCTATCCTTGATGTCACTGGGTTGCGGCGTCTTCGGAACAGGAACCAGGCATGATGTCTTCCACATCACAGGGACCTTCTGAAGACTCAGGCTCATGTTGAAGACATGATGAAATACGCCACATACAGTAGCTGGGGGGCACAGACCTTGAGCACCCTGGGGCTGATTCTGTCCGGGCCTGCAGTCTTGTTTGAGTGGAGTCTCATTAGCTGTCTTCTCACATGGTCAGCGGTGAAACACACTGTAGAGGTGACAGGTGGGAGAGGAGTGGGGTAGGGTGCCAGATGTAGGGTGCAGCTAGGCGAGAAGGAGGAGAAGGTGTGAGGAGTGTGAGCAATCAATGGAGGGGGGCAGACTGTAAGTGGGGGGGAACAGATCCAGCAGTGTCACGTTCATCTCAGTGGCTCTGTCCATGCTGCCTTCTCCTCCTCTGTTGTTGTTGTTCTTGAAGCCTGTGATTGTCTTCATTCCACTACAGACCTCCCTCATGTTGTTCTGCTGGAGTTTCCACTCCAGTTTCTTCCTGTATTCCTCCTTAGCCTCCCTGATTTTCACCTTCAGTTGCTCCTGGATTGTTCTCACCTCCTCCCTGTTACCAGCTTTGAAGGCCCTCTTCTTGTTATGGGGGATGGCTTTGATGTCCTTTGTCACCCACGGCTTGTTGTTGGAGTAACAATAAACAGTCCTGGTTGCGACACTGGAGTCACAGGAGGTGATGTAGTTTGTGATCATCAATGTCCTCTCCATGTGGTTCAAAGAGCGCCTGCCAGTCTGTCACATCAAAGCAGCCCTGTAGTGTCTCATAAGTCTCCTCTGACCACTTAACCCTAACCCAGAGTGAAAGAAGTACCAGAATTCTGGTCAAAAAAAGACCAGAATTCTCTCTATCCACATTTTCCCAGAGTGCACAGGTTGACTAAGTAAAATATTAAAGTTAAAACACTTGTATAAAAAATAGCTTAAGTTGGAGAGTAATAACGAACAGGAGCAACTGCAACAAGCTGCATGCCCCCAAACCTCATGTTTTCTTTCATATCAGACACTTTGAAACCTGTGCTTGTCTCAGTGACAAAACCAAGTACTCATCCATCCTCAGAACGATACCCAGTGACTTCTACCAGAGCAGAGCCCTGGCTCTTTTAGTCAAGCACTTTGGGTGGACTTGGGTGGGAGGAATTAGAAGCAATGATGATTATGGTAAACTTTCAGCTGTTGATATTCTGTGCTGTCTGGATCACTTTCATTGCAGCCTATGTCAGCTCTCCTGGAAAGTTCAGTGTTGTTGTAGAAATATTTGCTTCAAGTTCTGGATTTTTATCCCAAAAAGCTGCATTCTCTTATTGAAAGCAGAGAAGAATACAAAGAAGAATATGATGGGGAAGACGACACCAAACTCATTCTGAATATAATTAGGTGGCAACTAGTTTTTTGTTTGTTTCTGTTCTTTTCTATAATTCTGTTTAACTGAACTCTAAAATGTATATGGATTTATGAACAGTATATTTAGGTGACATCTATTAATGATATATGTGAAAGAAGAGTCATATAAGCCTTTCTGAATGATGAAGTATGTAAATGCACAATTACTCTCTGATTTCAACGTTATCACAGTGCAATTAAATGATAAAACCTACAATCTCACAAACAAGAACATTAGAGTTTCGTCTCGTGAGGCTTCACTTTAGAGCTCCTCCTTGTTTTTAAATGCGTATAAAGTGCTGCAGTGAGATGTCAGGCTGGTTGACCTGCAGCGGAGCAGAGCTATGCTTTTTTTCAGGCTGCTACTCGTGGTTCGTCTCATTGTAGAGGGAGAGTGTGTGTGTCGACTCCAGGGCTCACCACAACCACCTGAACTGGCTCAGGATGGCGACCTCATTATAGGAGGCATTTTTTCATTTCACACGGGGCAGGATTATGTATCTAACACATTTCAGATCATTCCAGGAGTACGAAAGTGTAAAAAGTAGGTGTTGTATTTGTGGTATGTTGTTGACGATGAACACATTTTGTATTTGAGGCAGTAACACACTGAGCCACGATCTTCACTTTTTTCACCATGTCAGCTTTAATTTTAGAGAATTCAAATTTGCTCAAGCAATGATCTTTGCTATAAACGAGATCAACCACAATCCTGAAATGATGCCTAATGTTCAACTCGGCTACAAGATATATGATAACTGTGGAAGCATGGACATACTGAGAGCCGCCCTGGCACTGGTGAGTGGAATAAAGGGAGAAATCAGCGATGATGGCTGCACTGATGCTGAGACAGTTCTAGCTATCCTGGGACATTCGGGATCAACACCAACTATTGCATTTGAAAGAGTTGTTGGAAGGTTTCATATACCTGTGGTAAGTATCACAAATATAGACAAGTATGTAATATTGTGTTCACTCAGCTTCTGTATACTTAAGCATTTGATGTATATCTCATTGCAGATAAGTCATTTTGCCACATGCTCCTGTCTGAGCAACAGGGAAGAGTATCCCACCTTCTTCAGAACAATTCCCAGTGACTACTATCAGAGCAGAGCACTGGCAAAGCTCGTCAAATTCTTCAGTTGGACTTGGATTGGAGCAGTGGCTGTCGATAACGAATATGGCCACAGTGGCATAGCTGCATTTATCCAAGCTGCACAAGAATATGGAATTTGCATCGAGTATTCAGAATCATTCTCATCGTCAGATCCACCTTATCGTCTCCAAAGAATAATAAACATTATTAAACAAGCTGATTCCAGAGTCATTGTGGCTTTTATGTCTCACAGAGAAGTCAAGTTGCTGGCAACAGCATTGTACAAAGAGAATATCACAGGACTGCAGTGGGTTGGCAGTGATGCCTGGATCACAGATAATTCTCTGACTGACATCGAGGGACACAGCGTCCTGCTGGGTTCACTCGGCTTCACTGTCAGCCGAGCTGAGATCCCAGGGCTGGAGAGGCACCTGAGGCAGCTCCACCCCTCACACTTTCCTGACAGTCAGTTTGTCAGAGATTTCTGGGAGGACACGTTTGACTGCTCACTGAATGAAACCGCGGACACTCAAAGAAAACCATGCAGTGGCTCTGAGAGCTTAGAAAATGTAGAATCACAATTCACAGATGTGTCTGAGCTGAGATTTACTAACAATGTGTACAAGTCAGTCTATGCAGTGGCTCACGCTCTTGACAACCTGATGAAATGTGAACACGGTAAGGGGCCCTTTGCATCTGGAACGTGTGCAGATATAAAACACATTCAGCCTTGGCAGGTGAGGAACCAACAGTAAAGAGTGACAGGGAAGACATTCAAAAAGACATCTGTCATGTAATTGCTGTGTAATGTGTCAAATACAGGTAGTGCAGTATCTCAGCACTGTGAATTTTACCACTGAGGAAGGGGAAAGAGTTTATTTTGACAACAATGGCGACTCACCAGTGAGATATGAACTCATTAATTTACAACTGAAAAACAAGGGAACCATGACAGGAGTAACAGTTGGTCTTTATGATGCTTCTCTTCCAGTGAGCCATCAGTTTATAATGAATAACATCCCAGTTGTCTGGGGAAATGGACAGACTGAGGTAAAATGAAGAATGATTTCCTGAATATTGCTCGAAAAAATGTTCAATGGATGTTGACATTTGTGTGTTTTATGTGCAGAAGGCGCCCGTGTCTGTCTGCACTGAGAGCTGTGTTCAAGGAACTTATAAAGTCCTTCAGAAAGGAAGAGCAGTCTGTTGTTATGACTGTGTTCCCTGTCCAGCAGGTGAAATCAGTAATATAACAGGTAAATAACTGTGTCCTTGTATTTTGTATTCAAATTCAAATTCTCTTGAGAAGTTAATAAATAGTGTAAATAGTATTAAATTCTAAGCTCCACATTTGCAGTTATAGCCGAAAAAGTCACAACTATTTTGATCAAGATTCAGATTATGAGAAGTTATTATTTTTCATTTGCATTAGGGACAAACTATTTTGATTTTCATGTTATCTGTTAACTTCAATGAGTCCTACATTTCTTGTGTCCGGCTTTGCGCCTTGATGGTTTGGGAGAATTTTTATTTGGGCAACCTTTGTTGGTCTCTACTGCAGAAAATAACAGTATTAATATGTGGTGTATATACAATGTCAAGCTTTGAAATGACAACAGATTGTTGTTGTTTTTGTTTTTTTGCAGATTCAGTGGGCTGCATAAAATGCCCACTGGAGTTCTGGTCCAATATGCAAAGAGATGTCTGCATCCCCAAAACAAAAGAGTTCCTGTCATATCATGAACTCCTTGGAACACTGTTAGTTGTATTTTCATTACTGGGTGTTTTTTTAACTTTGATAACGACACTTGTTTTCTACTGTCACAAAGAAACGCCGTTAGTACGAGCCAACAACTCTGAGCTGAGCTTCCTGCTGCTCTTCTCCTTGACTCTGTGTTTCCTGTGTTCTCTGACCTTCATCGGCCGGCCGTCTCAGTGGTCCTGCATGCTGCGGCACACTGCATTCGGCATCACCTTTGTCCTCTGTATCTCTTGTGTTCTGGGGAAAACCATAGTTGTTTTAATGGCTTTTAAAGCGACACTTCCAGGCAATAATGTGATGAAATGGTTTGGACCTGCACAGCAGAGATTCAGTGTTCTGGCTTTCACTCTCATACAGGTTTTAATTTGTATTCTGTGGCTAACGATCAAACCTCCTTATCCTTTGAAAAACCTGCTGCTGTATGAGGACAGAATCATCTTAGAGTGTGCTCTGGGTTCACCTGTGGGCTTCTGGGCTGTGTTAGGATACATAGGACTCTTAGCTTTGTTATGTTTTGTTCTTGCCTTTTTGGCTCGAAAGTTACCAGATCATTTTAACGAAGCTAAATTCATCACGTTCAGCATGTTAATATTCTGTGCAGTCTGGATCACATTTATTCCAGCTTATGTCAGCTCACCTGGAAAATTCACCGTGGCTGTGGAGATATTTGCTATTTTAGCCTCTAGTTATGGACTTCTCTTCTGCATATTTGCTCCAAAATGTTTTGTGATATTGTTTAGGCCCGAACATAACACCAAGAAACACATAATGGGGAAAACATCTAATCATGATATTCATTATTAAGCACTGTCATTATTTAGTCATTATAGTTGTTTGACTATACTTTATAAACTTTATAATCATTTGCTCCTATTTTTTTGTGAATAAATATTCAATTGTTGTTTCCATTAAATGTGTTCATATATTTTTATTATTGTGCTCTTATGCATATTGTTGCCACAGAGTATTTTGTGTGGCCCTAATACTCTGTACGTTGTCAATGGTCATTGCTCAGACATTTAATACAAGGAGAAATCTGTGTGCGAGAATTATAAAGCAAGTTTAACTGTGATATTAGTACTAGTGTTAATATTAGTCTGAAATCACTTTATGTGTTTATGAATAAACTATTATCTCCTCCAGGGAGGGAATGGAAAACAACATATGTTATTTACATGTTACCTTCATCAAACAGGTGATGTTGATGTCTCTGATTAATCAGGAACCACAGAAATGTGGCGTGAGGCTGTGACATCGGTCAAGCAAGAACCTGTTACATTTGGAAATGGCTCAAATCAAGCAGGGTTGATACAGTTACATGAAAACAACAACAACAATAATAATAATAATAATAATAATAGGTCTGATTTTTATAGCGCTTTAACACATGAAAACAGTCATGCATGTAACCACTTTATCTAAACAGGTAACACAATGTATGCAGATCAAGATAATCCAGATTTTAGCCTTAGCTGTGAGTGATGTAAGCTTGTAACTTTTGTGAATCTATTATTTATTCAATGTACAAGTGAACAGTGAGCAAAGCAGGAAGAAATCCTCCTTTAGCTGTGGAGTGAATGTTTCAGTGGAGTTGCTTTGAAAGACCTGTTATCGTCCTATCCCCCAAAAATATTCTAAAAAAACAAAAATGAGTCTACATTCACCTTATTCATTTATTTATTTATTTATTTATTTACAATTTCAGCCGTCACTTTTCTGAAAAAAAGAAAAAGGCTCCTGAATTGGCAGCACCTTTAATCATTCATGACCAAAATTACAACATATCTCTGGTCCTTTTGTGATATCCATAATATTAATCAACACCAGTGTCTGTTAACCTTATATAATAATGATTAACATAAGGAAGGTGAAAGGGAAATATAGTGTTAACTAACCGGATGTACACATGTCATTTTGAATCATTTTATCTGTGCAGGCCAAAAATAGGTTATTATGAGGTCAAATAATAAATTGAAGACAATATAATTGTACACAGCATGACGTGCTTACGAGGAGGAAAGATTTATTGAGACATAATATTTTTGAAGAATTATGACAAATAATGTGATTTTTTATGTTAAATTACATAAGAAGCCCTGAAAGCAGTCTCACAACTCCCCTGATATTTATGGCGAAAAAAGAAAAATAAATTAAAAAAACAAGGGTAGAATTTCAGATAAACTCTGATGCAACAAATTGTAAATAAGTTACAGATACACACAAAAAAAACAACACTGAAGGAAAAACAAAATCAAATAAATGAGTACCCATGTGTTTAATACTCCTGTGGGAAAAGTGCCACAGGCTCCACGTTCCCACGTTACATTCAGCTTCACTGGGAAAAAACAGATGGCACATTTGTTCAAGCATAAACGTTGGAGCTTTACTCATTAACTACTCTGTCATAACATGTATGTGTTAAACTTAAATTGATTAAGGGTTTGTTTTGATCCCTCTTGACCTTCCCTGTTATTTTGCTCTCATCAATCACCTCCAGTAAACTGTATCATGTTTTTGCTTCATATTTGTATAATGGACAACTGTCCATAATGAGGGCCAACGGACTTAGTGATAAAATGATGAGAATGAAGGATTCTGGCCTCAGCAGACACTGGTGATGGCTGCCTATTTGGAAGAATGATGGATCCGATGACACTGAGATCCACCTGCTGTACTTGTCTGTAGTTGCTTCTCCACTACAAAAAAGTACCTACTTAACGTGGGCGGAGTCATCACTGCACAACTGCGTTTTATACACAACACACACACACACACAAGTGACTAGTGACTTTACACCAGACTCCTGTAGTTGTTGGAGATTTACCCACATTTTTCGGATTGTTGAGTAGTTTTAACTGATCTACTGTTCGGCTTGAGTTCTGTCCACACGTCTCTGGAGTACAGCCTCCTACTCCACAGAATACAGCAGCAGCGGTCTGTGATGCCGCTCGTGATTGTCGGCGTTGTCCCTAAATCCACCACTACACTTTAACTCTGTTAAATGTAGAGGTTTCCCTGGTAGTTGTTGAAGATTAACCCACGTTTTTAGGATTCTTTTTAACTGATCTACAGTTGTGTGTGGGACGTCTCTTCCTGTGACAGGACTCTGGCCAGTGGCCGGCATTCTGACCAATCATCGCACAGTTACCTACTCAGCACACTTTTGGAACCTTGCCTGAGCAGGTACTAAAAATAGTACTGGTACCAGGTAATATGCTAGTGGAAACACTATTTAAACCATGCCGTGGTGAGGCGAGGCAAGTGGAGCCGGTGGAAATGCGCCAATACTCAAACAGAGCAGCAGACTCAGGGATCGAAGACAATCAAACTGCTTTTCTGCAGCATATTTCCTGGAATTATTTTTAGGCCACCTCTGTATGTCTTTCCACCATGCTGATATTGGTAAATTTAAAGATGACATTCCACGGAGTTGCTCAGTTCCCCACAGTGTCTGTGCAGTCAGTTTACAATTGACTGGTTATTGTTACATTCATATTGTTAATTAATCATTTAAATTTGACAATAAAACCTTAGTGTGGTAAATGATATCACTCATGACACCATGCGGACAATCAAAATGTGAATTAAAAAATGAAATGAGCTATCATGACATAAAACAAGATTGGAAATCCAGTTGAATAGAGGATTTGGAGAATTGTGACGCCTCGAATGTCAACAACCAAAATTCAGATGTGTTTCCAAATATGATATTTTAATAATCTACAACCCCAGATGATCAAAAACTTTTTGAGTTTTTCTCACAAACAAAAGGACAGAAATGATTAGTTCAGGATTCACTCAACTGAGCGTCCGTCCTCAGGTCACGTGACAGCGACCTAGTCACCGTCGTGCTGTTAAACAACAATGGCAGGGAGGATACAGGACACAAGTCACTTTATTGTGGTGTGTATTTGCTTTCCTTGGTTTTCACATGGTTTGAATTGCTTGTGGCATTTTGTTTATTATACTTTGTCAGCTGAAGCAAACCATGTTGCCTGTGTTTGAGAACCGCGGTCTTTTTTACAACGCCCACAAGAGGGATACAGCGCCACCCACTGTAAACAAATGAACGAAATGACTCTAAAAAAGATTACTTAAATTTAGTAAAAGATCTGAGTCAGTGCCCATCACTATGGTCTGCGTCTGTGGAATGTGTAAATTTAGCCAGTGGTCAGAGTATAAGCACAAAGTCTGACACTGTCCTGGCAATAACAGGCCACTCTGGCTCTACACCTACTGTGCCACAGGATTTCCTTGGAATAGCCAATTTAAACTACCTGTGGTGATAATCTTACTTCTTACTTTTTGTTCAGAACATCAGCAATCCTTTCTAAAAGGGTTTTTTAAATCACTATTATTTAGGATTTTTGTGGATCAGTAAATCTGATTGATGAGTAAACATTGATAAAGCTTGTTTTAAATAAAGCTTGTTGAAGGTTTTTCTATCATTACAGTGTTTTAGGAGGAGTTGTGCTAACTTTGTGCCATCGAGCCACACTTAAATAATCCTGAAGAAGACTGAACAGAACACTTCTTTCTGACTAAGGCTGTCCCAGACCATGGATTGATCGTCAATCATCGTTGAAGATAGTTGAGATACATTATAAATCACATGTTTAATTGTGTTCTACGATACAGATCCTTACAATCAAGCCTTCATTAATGAAAAACCAACATTAAACAGATGACCCTGTGCAGTACAGTCATGACTGTGAACGGACTGGAACAATCAGCAAAGATAATTTAAATACTAACTATTCACAACAACACAATTTAAAATAATGATAGTTTTAGTGTGCCTGCATGGAGGTCACATGTTCTCCCTGTGTGTGTGCGTGTGGTTTTCTCTGTTTTCCTCCCACAGTCCAAACACATGTAGATTTGGTGATTGGGTAAACTGGATGCTCTAAATGTAATGTATGTATATCTGCTTCATGCTGCCCATACATCAGGAAACTAAAAACTGAGGTTTTAGTCAGACTAGGATTTTGTAAATACTTTATACAACTTAGATTTTTTTGTGAATATTATTTTATCTTGAAGAGTGACAAACTGTGAGTTAAGCAGTCATTATTTGAAGTGTATCCTTGTGTTCTGACATCACGACACAAAACGACAAACATGCCCCTGAGAACGGCGCAGTAAGTTCCCTCCTACAGTTCAGAAGCAGAGAGGAAGCTATAAAACTCATCCTTCCAACAAAGACGCCAGTGCCAAAGGCGAGAGGCAGTGAGATGACAACGCTCACATTCATCTTCTTAACACTGTTGACTTGGACGGTGTTGTCTGGCTCGTGGCTCAGCCTCAACTGTCTCAAGCTCAGGCTGTCCAGCCACGATGACGAGACAAAGAGCTTCAGCTCAAGTGCTTTATATCAAAATGCTGTTATTCACACATTACAACTGACAGTGACATGTGAGAGGTGAGTAAATGACTTTACTGCTTGACTTGACTTGATTTTTCTCAATCTGTTTTTGTCAAGGATGTAGTGTGGTTTCCCACCCATTCATCAGCAATTAGCTTGTGACTTAATGATTCCTCAGTGAGGAGGCAGCATGAATCATGGGGTCCTTAAGGCCCTGAACAAGACAATTACACAATCTCCAGAGGAACTTTGATGAGTCAATTACAATTCAGTCATTTTACTCTAATGGACAAAATGAAAGTGTCATATTTTAATGACCATAGATTTGAATGTTGTTAGTGAGCAGATGGGAAAATAATGCAGCATAATAATAATTAGGTGTAATGACTATGTGACATTAAACTGTACAGTCTAATCATGAGCTATTGTCTGTAAATTTAGATTTCTTGGAATGAGGGACGTGATCACAGAAGACTGCACTTCCATGTTTGTCAGTGGTTGTGTCAACACTTGTAAGCGAGTGCAGGACGCTGTGAGTGAAGAGGAGCAACACAGAAAGAGCTGCAAATCTGATATTCAACAGCTGTGGGTGTGTTTCCAGTCAAAGAGCAGCTGTCTTTCACATAGAACACAAGTGAGTACCTGAGCTGAAGTTATTTGAGTGTTTTCACCACAGATACGATTAGAACTCATCTGCAGTCTATTCACTATCCATCTATTCACAAAGATTCATTTCTGCAATTGTCTTCACAGTGTTGAGGGAGACTTGTGTCAGGACTTGCTGTATGCAGTGTTTCGCTTTTCTTATTTGAATTACTCTGTGAAGATCAGTGTGTTTTATTGTATTATTAGTGTTCAACTCTGGGGCTTTGTAAAGTCATTTATATAAAGAGTTCTTTATTTGTTTGAAAATTCAATAGAAAGATCTCTCAAAGATACAATGAACAGAATAATGTTTTTATTTGTCTACGTCATTCTTGTACACCTACACTAAAAATAGTATAATATACTGTATATGTTGTATATCACCCACCTGTATTTGCAGAAATGTGTTTTAACAAATTATTCTGTCAACAGATAATGTCAAAGGTCAACGCAACACTGTGTTCCATGGAGACATTTCTCACACAAGCAGGTAAAACACATGTAAAGACAAAAGCAGCAAAGACAATATTGCTCAGTGTTTTTTAGAAAAAGCTAAAACCTTTTTTTTTCTGCTGATGGCGTCACAGGCAACGTGAACAGTGGGTGGCCTTATGCCAGCACATGGAAGGTGGATGCTGGTTTTCTGGCAACTGTGTTACTGTTTGGAACCTACATGAAAAGAATGATACTATCAGCGAACAGTGTTCCCCCTGGCAGTGACAGTAACTCCACAATGATGATGCTTTTAATCATGACACTGCACCGTTTTTCACCATCAGTCATCATCCAGCAGCTGTGTGAGTGGCCCTACATCACTGTGGTCATCTCTTGTGCATTGTGTCTCTCTTATGTTCTCATTAGAACTGCAAACGTGTCCCTGGCCTGCAAAGTTGCCTGGAAGATGATGAAAGTGCTTTGTCTGTTGCAGCAGCGGCTCTGGACTCTGTCTTTTACTGTCATGTTTGTGTGGTTTACATGTAGCCTACTGTTTCTCAACAAGAACATGAAACTCTGGATTGAAGACAAAGATGTTGGATCAACATTAAGATACCGGGCTTTGTTGGAACTGCTGGTGACGTTGTATTGTATGTTCATCTTACTTCCCAGTTTGCTGCAGTTTATCCTGATGAAACTGAATTTTTTGAGTGTCCATTTACACGTGCAACTGGTAACGTGTCTTCAGAATTCGAGGGTGCCCACAAAGTATGTTCTGGTCATGAAGATTCACAGGTTCATCTGAACTTGCTTTTCTCACATCTTTGAGTGTACCATTCAATCTGTCATGATATTAAAAAAAAAAACACATAATATTTTATATTATTTAGTTTTTCTTAATAGCAGACACTGAAGTCAAGGCAGTTGAAAGTAATAAGTATCTGCCACTGTTTGTTCTGCAAATGTATTTGTACAAATTTCATTTTATTTGAATTAACGTCTCAGATGTGTTCATTAATGGAAAAAGTAATATAAAACCTCACTTTGAGAGTAAATACTTAGCTAAAATCAATATAACTGTTTTGTTCTTGTAAGATATTGAATGAATGTAAACTATATCAAATAAAAAAAGGAGGTAATATACTTGTGTGTCCTCTGCTCTGCTCAGAAGTGACCTTTAAATCAACAGACACAGTCACATTTAAGAGCAGCTTTTTTTAAAGGAGAGCAAATAATACCACATGATCTCAGTTAGTATGATTAAAACATTTACGCCACTGGAGAATGACTTAAATATAAATAACACCTTGAATATAAGTTTGGAAAAGAAAAAATGGATAAAATGATGGAAAGTCTTTGACATTTTGTTTTCAAACTGATCAAAGTTTGACAGTTTAGGTCTCGTCCACGAAACTCACCAATTCTCCTCCTTCTCCTAATAAATTCTGACAGACATAGAAAATAGAAATAGTGATTTTCTTCTAGTTTTAATATACTTTTTTATTGATGTATTTTTTTATTTAAAGTGGACATATTATACCCTATTTCCCCCATTAAAATAGTTCCCTGGTGTCCTAATGAACATGTCAGTGACATGCTTTGGTCAAAATACCATAAGGATGAAGAATCATAGTAGTTCAATAACCCTGCTAAACCCGCCCCTTTCAGAACGCTCGGTTTTCGTGCATGGTCCCTTTATATGCAAATGAGACACAGGCAAACACACACCAACTTCTTCCAGGGGGTTTCTGATTTGTCCTCTTTACAGCGCTTTACAGCTCTATTCGTCTCCCCCTCCCTCCACTAGCTCTCTGACAATATCAACATGTCAGCGAGAGTGCCGTCACAGGAAGAGACGTCCTACATAAGGATCGAGCCGAACACTGTCCAACTGTAAATCAGTTAAAAACACTTAGGAACAGAAGATCAGCGGTGACACAGAGAGTGCAGCACCGCTGATCGCCACCGCGGATCGCCAGCGGCGCGCTGAATAAACTGTATGTTGCTGTATCAGACCGGAGACTGTGCTCCGGAGACCTCACCACCGCTGACCAGCTCCGGTGCTCCGGCGAGCTGGCGATCAGCGGTGGCGATCACCGTGTAAGCTGAATAAACTGTATGTTGCTGTATCAGATCGTGTGTTCGTGTGTTCGCACCACTTCACATCAGACTGCGACCAGCGGTTGCCGTATTTAGTCAGGGGACGTATTTCACCGACGTACAAACACACAAATTGTTAAGAAAAGATCACATAGAGCTCATAACTGACCGATCAGCGGTGCTGCACTCTCTGTGCAGCGGTGCTACACTCTCTGTGTCACCGATAGCCTAAACTGCCGCTGGCGATCAGCTGATCGCCACCGCTGATCGCCAGCGGCGCGCTGAATAAACTGTATGTTGCTGTATCAGACCGGAGACTGTGCTCCGGAGACCTCACCACCGCTGACCACCTCCGGTGCTCCGGCGAGCTGGCGATCACCGTGTAACGCGCTACCGCTGTATCAGACAGTCTCCGGTCTGATACAGCAACATACAGTTTATTCAGCACGCCGCAGTTTAGGCTATCGGTGACACAGAGAGTGTAGCACCGCTGCACAGAGAGTGCAGCACCGCTGATCGTCAGCGGCGAGCTGCATAAACAGCTGCTTTATGTGATTGTATCAGACTGAGTCTGTGCTCCGGTCATGGAGGACGTACTGAACAAATATGTTTAATTAGGACGTGTGTTTGTACGTCGGTGAAATACGTCCCCTGACTAAATACGGCGACCGCTGGTCGCAGTCTGATGTGAAGTGGTGCGAACACACGAACACACGATTGCTGACTTTATCCGGCACATTAGCTTCATATATAAAATCCTCTGTAAAACACTGTGCTCCACTGTACAGCCACCAACAGCACACTTGTCCCGCCGCATTGACATAATACCGCTCTTCCTCCCTCGCCTGCACTCTGGCAGGGACAAGGTGGAGCTAAGGTGGAGCTTGCGAAGTAAACGTACTGGTGGGGCGGTAACATTCGCGGTGAAATGCGCATGCTGACGTCATAAGCGCAGGGAATTCAACATCGAGCGTTTTATCGCCTATACTTACACTAAGCGGAACCACGAAAACATGACTGAGTATTGTTTTTCCACACTTTGGTGACTGGTAGGGCCCCCAGAGTCCCAAATATCAGTATTAAAATGGTTAAAAAGTTGATTTTGCACAATATGTCCCCTTTAAAAGTACAGTAAATGGAGAGGACGCTGGTGTGTGATGTGTCTCAGTCAAACATGGACAAGTCAAATAATTCACCTTCAACCTGGAATACGATTTACAAGCACATCTTATTTCACTTATATCACAGATGTATGATTTGGAACAACAGGTAAAATAAATTAAATTAATAATTAAATAAAATGAAAAATGAATTGAAATGACTTTAAAAAGAGACATTTTATCTAATTATACCATAATTATATAGAGTTATTACTTTAGAGTTTTTTTAATATATTTATTCATTGTCTTCTCCAGATTTTTAAGATGGTCAGCCGTTAAGAAAACTTCAAAATCGAGCAAACACCAGCCGCATGTGAAGGAGCAGACAATTCGGCTTATACTGGCTGCACGGCACTAAAATTAAGTCCCCTTTATATCACTGAAGTTAAAAATGAGATGATGCTGTGGATAGGAATACTGCAGTTGATAAACAGTTGTGTGTTTGCCCCCTTCATGATTTCTTTTTTTAGCATGTTTGTCACACTTAAATGTTTCAGATCATCAAACAAATTTAAATATTAGTCAAAGACAACACAAGTAAACACAATGCGTTTTTTATTATTAAGGGAGGGAAACAAAAATCTAAACCTACATGGCCCTGTGTGAAAAAGTGTTTGCCCCCTAAACCTAATAACTGGCCGTTTGCAGCAAAAACTGTAATCAAGCGTTTGCGATAAGTCTTTTACAACGCTGTGGAGGACATATTAGAGGGTTTTCGGGCATGAACAGCCTTTTTAAGGTCATGCCACAGCATCTCAAAAGGATTCAGGTCAGGACTTTGACTAGGCCATTCCAAAGTCTTCATTTTGTTTTTCTTATCCATTCAGAAGTGGACTTGCTGGTGTGCTTTGGATCCTTCTCCTGCTGCAGACCCCAAGTTTGCTTCAGCCTGAGGTCACATACAGATGGCCGCACATTCTCCTTCAGGTTTTTTGGTAGACAGCAGAATTCATGGTTCCATTTATCACAGCAAGTCTTTCAGGTCCTGAAGCAGCAAAACAGCCCCACACCATCACACTACCACCACCATATTTGGTATGATGTTCTTTTTCTGAAATGTGGTGTTACTTTTACACCAGACGTAATGGGACACACACCTTCAAAAAGTTCAACTTCTGTCTCGTCAGTCCACAGAGTATTTTCCCAAAAGTCTTGGGGATCACCAAGATGTTTTTTGGCAAAATTGAGACAAGCCTTAAAGTTGTTTTTTTGGCCATTTTTGTCCAGTCTCTTTCTTATGGTGGAGTCATGAACACTGACTTTAACTCAGGCAAGTGAGGTCTGCAGTTCTTTAGATGTTTTTCGGGGTTCTTTTGTGACCTCTTAGATGAGTCGTCGCTGCGCTATTGGGGTAATTCTTGTCGGCGGGCCACTCATGGGAAGGTTGCCCACTGTTTCATGTTTTCTCCATTTGTGAATAATGGCCCTCACCGTGGTTCTCTGGAGTCCCAAAGCTTTAAAAAGGTCTTTGAAACCTTTTCCATACCGATAGATGTCAATTACTTTGTTTCTCATTTGTTCCTGAATTGCTTTAGATTGCTGCATGATGTCTTCCTTTTTTGGGATCCTTTGTCTGACAGGTTCTGTTTAAGTGGTCTCTTCAATAGGTCTGGCAGTAATCAGGCCTGGGTGTGGCAAGTAAAATTTTCCAAATAATGTGACTTGGTGGTCACTTTGGTGAAGTTAAGAATGCATATGGCACCTACATTTTTGGTTGCCAGGTGAACTCTGTAGTGTCTTGCTCAAAGGCTCAAACTGACAGAACAGGGTATGGGAGCTATCTGCCAGGATACTTTCAGTGGGATTTACCAATTACTTTGGTTGCTATTGACACAATTTTACCAGGCAGGAAAGTGAAAAGTAGGACTTTCAACAAGGGATTTGTGAACAAGTTGCAGGATGTCTTTTCCTACGCAAGGCTTTCTGGGATGTAGACACTGAGAGCATTTAAGACACACACCAGCCAGGTGCAGGAGCAGTGGGCAGCACATATCTGTGGTCAGTCAGGGATTGTGTGCCTTTTCCTCTTGGCCATGGGCTGCCCTGGCTAGCCAAGACTGTGCTGTGGGAAACTAAACCTAATACAAGCTCCTTGGTCTGTGACACATTTAACTTGTCTGACATCATGATTCTAGGGCTTTGATTTGTGCAAATCAAAACCATCATCAGCTGGGTCATTGCGCTGGAGGACTAACTTGTAATGTACTTACACTGACATGTAATGTACTTAGTTTGAAGGTTTTTTTAAGTGATCTGATGCATTTATTTATAAAAACAGAAAAGCGCACCGGGCTGAGGACACAGTCCGTGTTGCCAATTGTTGGGGATCAACAATAGTGGCAATAATTTGATAATAAAAAAAAAACAATAAAAAAATATATTTTAATATATATTTTTTTTTTTATTAAATATTTTGAAAAATGAATTAAATGTTAATTAATTCTAGAATGGGGCACCACCCTGAAAACAGGGAAAAAGACAATCAATCTATGTGTAGTGGTATGAGGCACCTCTGACCACGGCCCCCTCTGGCCAATCACTGCGCTTATAGAGGGGAGAAAAGTAGGCGGTGTCCCTCCTCCTGATCTCTCACTCCCGGGTCGTTGTATGTGCTGCTAGCATCCGAGCACAGCTAAGCATACATTGCCGCACTGTTTTGGGTATATTCATCCGTGTTTCATTTAATTAAAACCGTCATTCCCTGATAAATCCGGCGTCTTCACCACGGTTGAGCCAATCGGTTGGGGCTGTTCATTGCTGCAAACAGAGCATTGGTGAGTGATGACATGCTTCTGCTGTTTACTGCTGTATCCAGGGGCTAAGCCCCTCTTCCGCTCCTCTCCCTCTAACAGTCTGCTAGTTGTGTGTTGCATGGTGGCTGTCTTCCCTGCCACGTCTGATTTCTTCACCCCTCTCCCTCTTTGGAAGGGATGCCAATGCACCCTGACTTGTAACCTGTAATGCTAATGCTAAGGCTAACGGCAAGTGTAAACACAGCTGATTAATCATGGCTATTTGGCCACTGCTACCTGTCTACCGCTGCTTTGCCACTGCTTTGCCACTGCTTTGCCACTGCTTTGCCGCTGTTCTGCCGCTGTCCTGCTGCTCTGTGGGCCTGGTTCTGGTACGGTCGGCCGCCTGTGGTCAGCCTGCTTCCCGCTGCTATGTGTGCTGCTTTGTGTGTGTGTGAGGGTTTTAAGTGCAATCAGGCAAGGTTTGGTTAATTGTTAACTTATTTACTCTCTGTTTAATGGTTGAATTTATGTTGTTAATTTGATCAATTTGAGTTAAAACTGTTAAAACTGGTTAATTGTTGAGTTGATATCTCTGGCCAGAGACTCTTTTGTTTCTTGTGTTCAGTTGATTTATTAATCTAATATTTCGGTTTATTAATTGATCATTTACATTTGGTTCCTTAAATTTGAGCCTGTTTAATTGTGTTTTCCTCTCCCCTTGGTGCTGAAAACCGACGGTGGTGGTGGTGGTTCTCCTGGTTGGTGGTGGTCCTCTGTGTGCTGTGTGATCCCTTTTCAAGATTTTCTTTGTTTACATGTCACCTTTTGCTGTGTGCGTGGGGTGTCATTTTCCTTTTGGATGTCACCTCCCCTACCAACCTACCAAACCCCTCCTCCAGCTGGTAAGCATTACATTACATTACATGTCATTTCGCAGACGCTTTTATCCAAAGCGACTTACAATAAGTGCATTCATGAAGTGCTAGTCATAAGTGCGATGTATAAGTTTTGTTTTTTTTTGTCGTCGCCGTCTTAGTCGAGGTAGAGTCGGAAAAAAATTGTTTTTAGTCGGCAGCAGAAGATGTGGAGGCTTTCCGCTGTCCGGATGTTGATGGGGAGCTCGTTCCACCATTTGGGAGCGAGGACAGTGAATAGTCTCGAGTTCTGCAAATGCCTCTGCGATCCTCTCAGTGAGGGGGCAGCGAGCCGGTTTGCTGATGCAGAGCAGAGTGGGCGGGCTGGGGTGTAGGTTTTGATCATGTCCTGGATGTAGGCTGGACCGGATCCATTTGTAGCATGGAACGCAAGCACTAGAGTCTTGAAGCGGATGCGAGCAGCTACAGGAATCCAGTGAAGGGAGCGGAGGAGCGGTGTAGTGTGGGAAAATTTTGGTAAGTTGAAGACCAGTTGAGCTGCTGCATTCTGGATGAGTTACGGAGGTCATATAGCACACGCAGGGAGACCAGCCAGGAAGGAGGTGCAGTAATCCAAGCGTGAGATAACAAAAGAGCCTGGACCAGAACCTGTGCCGCCTTCTGGGTTAGAAGAGGCCGTATCCTTCTGATGTTGTGCAACATGTATCTGCAAGATCGAGCTGTTGCAGCAATGTTGGCAGTGAGGGAGAGATGGTCATCAAGTGTCACACCCAGGTTCCTTGCGGTATGAGAAGGAGCTACCACAGAGCTGTCGAGGGTGATGGTCAGGTCTGTGGTGGGAGAGCCCTTTCCTGGGAGAAAAAGAAACTCAGTCTTGTTGAGATTGAGTTTCAGGTGATGGTCAGACATCCACTGAGAGATGTCGGTCTGACAAGCGGAGATCCGTTCTGCTACATGTGTGTCGGAGCTGGGAAAAGAGATAATGAGTTGGGTGTCATCGGCGTAGCTGTGATAGGAAAAACCATGAGAGAGAATAACAGAACCAAGAGAGTTGGTGTATAGAGAGAAGAGGAGAGGGCCCAAGACAGAACCCTGAGGGACCCCAGTAGCTAGAGGACAGGGTTCCGACACGGATCCTCTCCAGGTTACTCTGTATGTTCGGTTTTGAAGATAGGACGAGAGTAGGGTAAGTGCAGAGCCTGAGACACCTAGTTCTTGAAGGGAGGAAGTAAGGATCTGGTGGTTAACTGTGTCAAACGCTGCAGAAAGGTCCAAGAGGATGAGTACAGAGGAGAGAGAGGCAGCCCTGGCAGTGTGGAGTTGCTCAGTGACAGCAAGTGCAGTTTTGGTCGAGTGACCTGCTTTAAAACCAGAAGGAAGGAGGGAGGAAGGGGAGTGGGGGGGTCAAGGAGGTTAGAGAAGATCGAGAAAAGTTTTTTGGGGTTAGAGAAAGAGGATTGAATTTTAGTCTGATAGAAAGATTGTTTGGCTGCAGAGATAGAGGCAGTGAAGGTGGAGAGAAGAGAATGATAGTAAAGCAGGTCGTCAGGGTGTTTTGATTTCCTCCATTTCCTTTCTGCTGCCTCGTGGCTCTCTCAGCACGCACTGAGTCAGACAGCCACAGGGCTGGGGAGGACTTACAAACCCGCTGTGAAGTAAGAGGACAGAGAGAGTGAAGAGAGGAGGACAGAGTAGAGAGGAAGGTGTCTGTGGCAGAGTTGGGATGCATGAGGGAGAAGGAGTCAGCTGAAGGAAGTGCTGATAGGACAGTTGAGGCGGGAGAGAGAGAGCGAATGTTACGAGGGACAAGTGCAATATCTGATGAGATGAGATCATCAGATTGGGAGAGTGGGAGAGAGTAGCAAATGAAGAAATTATCAAAGACATGAAGTGGAGTTACCTTGAGGTGGGAGGTGGAGCAGTTTCTGGTGAAGATGAGGTCAAGGTGGTTGCCAGCTTTGTGAGTTGGTGGAGAAGGTGAGAGAGAAAGAGACGAAAGTAGAAGAAGTAGATCAGACTTCTCTGGCTGGATGTTGAAGTCACCAAGAAGAACAAGTGGTGGGCCATTTTCTGGGATGTTTGAGAGGAGGACATCTATTTCCTCCAAGAAGTGTCCCAATGGGCCTGGTGGACGGTCGATGACAACAATGATTAGTTTTACTGGGTCAGTTACAGTTACAGCATGAAATTCAAACGACTGTGAAGAGAAGTGTGGCAGTGGGTAAAGAGTGAAAGTCCAGTTGGGGTTGATGAGCAGACCTGTCCCGCCACCTCTTCCAGTGGATCTGGGTGTGTTGGAGAAGGAGTGGGCGGAGGAGAGAGCCGCAGGGGTGGCTGTGTTGGAGGGTGTTATCCAAGTCTCAGTGAAAGCAAGGAAGTCCAGGCATTGCTCAGTAGCAAAGCCAGAGATGAACTCAGTCTTGCGGGTAGCTGACTGGCAGTTCCACAGGCCCCCTGCAACAAGGTGTTGGATGTGTGTGGAGCAGGTGGGATAGATAAGTGAGGACAGATTACGGTGATGCTGTGAGTGATTGTGAGGTTTGTAATATCTATGAGAAGAAACGTGAACAGGAATGGAAAAAATGTGCATATGTGAAAGGTAGAAAACACTTGCAGACAGGTACTTAGCCTCGTTAACCTCCTTGTTCGTCTTCCTGAGTCTGCCACTGAAGCTGCCGCTTCAAAGTGAGTGCTGCTTTTTAAAAGACACCTGATTAGGTGCTGATTGGTTGCAGCTGTGTGGCCACTCCCTGTAGCCAATGAAACTTCAGTGAAGCTTTTTTCTAAAAGAAAACACCTGATTAGGGGCTGATTGGTTACAGCTGTGTTGGCCACTCCCCTGTAGCCAGTGAAACTGCTCAATAGAAACTATGTCAAAACAACAACAATAACGACTTTCTCTTTGACCTAGCAGACAAAATATCAACAACAAACTTTCACCTTAACTAAACAGACAAGTCAAAAGTCAAGCAACCCAGCTAGATACAATAGCAATTAATGAAATAGCAGCCAAATAAGAAAGACCTACAGAAGTGATACAGTCCTATGAGATACCCAGATAGTCCAAATGCACACTCAGCCTCAGACTATATCCCCCCTTTTTAGTTGGGATCCGGTCATCTGCCGGCAATGTCAATAGCCTGGCCACTTTGCCAGGGAGTGCAGAGGAGAGCGTGTCACTCCTCAACCTTCAGAGTCTGCTTCCAGCCGGCCAGTCTCCTGGTGGGATCCAGCTCAGCATTCGGGAAACTAGCGCCCGTCAAACTACGGAGTCAAAGTTCGAGGGGAGTTGCCACTGGCTCACCTGTCATGTGGGGGGATCAGAGAGAAGCTAAGCTAATCAGCACTTGTCCACACCTGGATGTGGTTATGAGGGGAGTAACGGTTCCTTGTTTAGTGGACACTGGGTCCATGGTGTCTACGGTCAGAGAAAGCTTCTTCCGGCAACACTTTGAGACTTGGGACCAAGAGAAACTTAAGTCTTGCCATTGGCTTCAGCTTCAAGCCACCAATGGATTGCTCATCCCATACCT
Source organism: Solea senegalensis (assembly GCF_019176455.1). NCBI lineage: Eukaryota > Metazoa > Chordata > Actinopteri > Pleuronectiformes > Soleidae > Solea > Solea senegalensis. Next base: position 27,121,992 of record NC_058028.1, on the reverse strand, counting down.
TGGTTACTTGGAACTTGAAGTCGAGCTCTGTAGGACTTTGCCAGGGTGTGGGTTACTGGTGGTCAAGGACCCTCCAGCTGATGCATCTCTTCCTGCCCCACATTGCGTGAGGTTTGTGTGGTGAGCTTACCTTCTGGTGTTCAGGAGGTTCCATCTTATCTGGCCACCATTGCATCCCAGGCTGTGGTTCCTATGCTGCAAGACCAAATAGATTGGTAGTTGATCTATCTGCTTTGTCAACTGAAGAACAGAAGAAAGCCAGACTTCTTCTTTGGAAATATGCTTCTGTCTTTTCCACTCACGACGGCGACCTGGGGTGCACCAATCTGATAGCACATGAAATCCTGCTCCTTTACAACACTCCCATCCGTCAACACTATCAACGTATTCCGCCATCAAAATATGAATTGGTCAAGGAGCACATTAACCAGCTGCTTGGTGCACAGATCATCAGGGAAAGTTGCAGTCCGTTTGCTTCACCGATCATGCTGGTTAAAAAGAAGGATGTTAGTCTGCGCTTGTGCATAGAAGGCAGCTTAAACACCGGACCCAGAAAAGATGCATTTCCTCTCCCTCGGATCGAGGAGTTGCTGGATGCACTCACGGGAGCCCGTGGTTTTCCACTATGGATTTAGCCAGCGGATACAATCAGGTCCAGAGGCTGACCAACCCAAGACTTTTTGAGTGGAATCGCATGCCCTTCGGGTTGTGTAATGCACCCAGCACTTTCCAGCGACTTATGCAGCATGTTTTTGGAGATCAGCAATGTCTGTCACTGCTCTTGTACCTGGATGACATTGTTGTTTTCTCATCCACCTTTCAACAACATCTTGAGAGACTGGAAGTGGTACTGCAGCGATTACAACATGAGGGCCTGAAGGCTAAGTTGTCACATTATTCATGTACAAAAGACACATGGTGTTCCTTCAGGTGAATAAAAGGTAATAAATTATTAAATCAAATAACAAAAAATAATTAAACAATCCTATGCACTGAAAGTGAACATTAACGAATATCTATGAGTTGAATCAACAAATATCACTTGCTAAACTAAAACAACACACCAGCGTGTGTGTGAGTGTAACATTCAATTCAATTCAATTTTATTTGTATAGCGCCAAATCATAACATACATTATCTCAAGGCACTGTACATAGACAACATCAATGAGAGCAGAGAACCCCAACAGTTCACACAATGAGCAAGCACTAGGCATCAGTGGAGAGAAAAAACTCCCTCTTAACGGGAAGAAATCTCTGACAGAACCAGACTCAGAGATGTGCAGTCATCTGCCTCGACCGGTTGGGGTGAAAGGAAAATGGGGGACAGCGGAGTGGTGGGGGACATCTTGAGAGACTGGAAGTGGTACTGCAGCGATTACAACATGAGGGCCTGAAGGCTAAGTTGTCACATTATTCATGTACAAAAGACACATGGTGTTCCTTCAGGTGAATAAAAGGTAATAAATTATTAAATCAAATAACAAAAAATAATTAAACAATCCTATGCACTGAAAGTGAACATTAACGAATATCTATGAGTTGAATCAAGAAATATCACTTGCTAAACTAAAACAACACACCAGCGTGTGTGTGAGTGTAACATTCAATTCAATTCAATTCAATTCAATTTTATTTGTATAGCGCCAAATCATAACATACATTATCTCAAGGCACTGTACATAGACAACATCAATGAGAGCAGAGAACCCCAACAGTTCACACAATGAGCAAGCACTAGGCATCAGTGGAGAGAAAAAACTCTCTCTTAACGGGAAGAAATCTCTGACAGAACCAGACTCAGAGATGTGCAGTCATCTGCCTCGACCGGTTGGGGTGAAAGGAAAATGGGGGACAGCGGAGTGGTGGGGGACAGAAAGGGGGGAGAGAAAGGACAAGAGGGAGATGAGGTAGAGACAGAAGAGAGAGAGGGAGACCAGCAGCAGATACACAACAACTGTATCAGGTTACAAGTTCATACAGTTACTGATATCGACTTTTTAATTATAGCACAATAATAATGGTGATGATATGGGTAGCCTCGAAAACTGGATAACATGAAACAAAGATAAGAAAGTGGAGTGACGTGGTTGACTGAGCTAAGCCACTCCCACTTCTGACACCAAAGTGGAGGAGGCATGCGCAGTCGCAGTGACTATAGATGCATGCCTCCACCAAAGATGTCGCCAGAAACACATTAACATGTGGTCGCAGATCTTGGATCGAACATGTGACAGCATGGCACGTGTTCGATGCAAGATGGCGCCTATGAGGAAACTCTCATTAATGAGTGAAAGAGAGTGAGTGAGTAAGTGAGAAAGAGAGAGAGAGGGTCACGTTTAATAGCGGCAGACCAAAGGTGCGTTTCATAGCACAATGTGTCCTGTAAATTAAACAAAAGGATTGCATGCGTGAGAGTTTAAACCATACAGACTCGACACAGGCAGAGCCAGGCCAGTCTCTGAATTTTACCATTCATACTGACATTCTCTCACCATGTGACCCATCTACTCGTTCACAGCGGGGGGAGACACGTCGCTGCAGGAGCTGCAGCGATGCGCTTCCATGTCAGCAGCTGTAAGACAGTGAGACCACACCCTGGAGACAATAGACGAAACGTCATCACTCTGTATATTCTGCTCTTTGATTATCTGTAAATGAATTAATTAACTTGGTTCAAACTTCATCAGTTGTGGACAGTCCCATCACTCTGAAGTGTAAACACTGTCTCATTTGAAGTGTGTAGGTCTGATGTTCTCAGTGCAGGAAGTAGACAAGTCAAGGTGGCTCAACTGTCATGTGAAAATACCCCATGGTGATTAAAAGTTCCTCAGATGGAAATAGCATTCCTGAGTAAATCACAATGGATATGTAAATGTAAAGTGTCTGTATTCTGGTGGGATATCTTGGATATAAGGGACAGAGCTCCCATTCATCGAGGAGTTTGGTCCGCTTAACAGAAGCTCCCACACATCAACTGTGTGTCACACAACTTACTGGCTGTATTTTCTACTACTGGACATTTCAATAAACTGGTATGTTAACCCTTCATTTCTAATATTGCCTTGTTGAGACTTTTGTTCTAAATAGTTAAGAATATTTATTTAGTCTAGTTATATGGTGAGATTAACACTCAAACCCTCCACCTCTGAGTTGAATAGAAAAGATTGAGTATCATGTCCTGTAAACTGTGGCGTTACATTTCTGACCACTGAATACTTCAACCTAGGCATTAGGGCTAATCTTCTATGTGGAAAAAGGTTACTGAGTGGTTTTTATAATATAAACCATCCCTGAACTAGACCAGTGTCAGATTTCTTGACAATAGGATTGAATTCTTAAAGGGTTTACATTTTAAATGATTGGTTAACTTTAATTCCCAACAATATTTAAAAGTAAAGTTAATTGTTGTTTAAATGGAGTCAGATTAAATAAATATTTACTATACTTTACTTTACTTTGGAAAACCTCTTGCTAACGCCGGAAAGACAGAATACTGCTTGGGGAGAGATTGTTACTTGGTGGTAGATATTACAGCAAAACTATGGCAACAAACATACAGGGCCATCAAAGAAAACTATCTCACTGCGTGATCGCATGGCGTAAGAAGGGAATTAATAAACACGTCAACAAAATACAAACAGTTAACAAAGATAAAACAAATAAGAACATGTGGGTGCGCAATCCAACACGTTCAACACAAAGGAAAGTTTATAAAACACAGAACCTTAACGCCGTCACGGAGTGTGGACGATTCTCTGCATCGGTGGAGGACAGCAGTTCAGGCGTCAGAGAGGCGTCGGCCCCGGTGCCGACCTCACAGGTGGGAGGATGGAAGCTGGCGGCTGCAGAGTCTCCATCTCAGTTCCGGAAGGGTGCGTGGTTAGACGAGAGGAGAAAAAGGACCAAAAAAAGACAAAAAACAAGAGAGCACAAAGAGGAAGAGAAAAATCTGTCCTGTGGTTTTATAGTATTTTTCAAGCGAAAGGCCATAAAACAGAGACTGCCAATGAGATTCGGTGATACTGACCCCATGGAACCCCCAGTCGTAAAACCTGGAGTGTCCCACATGGTGGATTGAGACTTTGTTTAAAAACTCAAATAAAGCTTTCTGATCTGCATATAGGCCTTACACATGAAGAACAATAGAACAATGGATTACAGGTAGACAGCCTGTGCTCACAGCGAGCACTTCAGACATGGTGCCTTACATGAACCCTCGGAAGTTTCTAATCCAGAGAATCAAACTATAATCTCTATGAGGCTTTCCAATAAAATATGTGTTTTCATTGAGTTGAAAGCTGAACTAAAATCCACAAATATAGCATATTATTAGCAAGCATTAGCTGTTTTGTTGAATAGAGTCAGCACAGCATCATCAGTGCCCCTGTGAGTCTGTGTATCTATGAGTCTGTGTATCTGTGAGTCTGTATCTGTGAGTATGTGTATTTATGAGTCTGTGTATCTGTGAGTCTGTGTATCTGTGAGTCTGTGTATCTGTGCATCTGTGCAGTTTGAACATGAGTATCTGTGAGTCTGAGTATCTGTGAGTCTGTATCTGTGAGTATGTGTATTTATGAGTCTGTGTATCTGTGAGTCTGTTTATCTGTGAGTCTGTATATGTGAGTATGTGTATTTATAAGTCTGTGTATCTGTGAGTCTGTGTATCTGTGAGTCTGTATCTGTGAGTATGTGTATTTATATGTCTGTGTATCTGTGAGTCTGTATCTGTGAGTATGTGTATCTATGAGTCTGAGTATCTGTGAGTCTGAGTATCTGTGAGTCTGTGTATCTGTGAGTCTGTGCAGTATGAATATGAGTCTGTAAAGAGGCATTACTTCCTAACTGCTGAGAAACTATCAGAAAAATAAATTCAATGTGTTTCTCTGCCATTTCTCGCTTGATGCGGTGAGGTGTGAAAAGCAAAATAACCTTTGGAGAATTGAAAGTGTGCTCACATTGGCTGAAGATGTTCTGTCATGGTAGAAAAACATTATAAAAGTGAGCTCCCAGATTGAGTTCTGTGTGGTTGGGCTGATCATCATCATGTGCTGGATAACTGTGTTATTATTTACTTTGCTAGCAACGACAAAGTCACAAACCCAAACATGCAAAATGATTGGACAGACGGGATTTCAGGAATTCTCTAAAGATGGTGATCTCATTATAGGAGGAGTCTTCTCTATGACTAGTTCACGGAAATTGATAGATAATGGCTACCATGAACTTCCTTACACATACTGCAAAAAGTAAGTAAATATGTTCATAATATGTGAAAACTGTAAAATAGAATGATTCATTTTCTTCCATATGATTGAACACTGTTTGCAGGATGAATGACAGGGAACTAAAGTTTGCCAGGATTGTGATGTTTACTGTGGACGAGATAAACAGAGATACTGAGCTCCTTCCTGGTGTCAGTCTTGGCTACAGGCTGTACAACGGCTGTGGCACTGCAAACCTGGTTCGAGCTGCCATTGAAGCTGTAAATGGGGAGGAAGTGAAGGTCTGCAGTGGTCAGGTACAGGCTGTCCTGGGCCATTCGTCGTCTGGAGTGAGTGCTTACATAAACAACATCCTCAGCTCACTGTCCATCCCACAGGTGAGACAACATGATTAGGACATACATTTAACTTATTTTGTTTAAAATGCTTTGCAATTTATTTTCTGGAAAATGAATGAAAACACCCGCCAGTGTATTGTAAAATGATAATGACATATATATTACAGGGTTTGGTTGACATGTTTTTGTAAATTATTTGAAATGTTGTTTCAAACATTATCTTGTGTTGTGTTCACTTAAAGTTGCCAGTTATATATATTTTGTTTTGCTTTATAGGAGATTTAAAGGAGATTTATAGTTAATTTAAAGGAGATTTAAAGGCGATTTATAGTTAATTTAAAGGAGATTTAAAGGAGATTTATATTAGATTTAAAGGAGATTTATAGTAGCTTTAAAGGAGATTTATAGGAGATTTTCAATGACACCAGGCTGTTAATGCAACTGTCAATCCAACATTGAACATGTGGTTGCCTTTGAAATAAAATTAGAATCAGGGCTGTATTAGCAAATAAAACTGAAATAGTAATTTTAGAGACATTATTACCATCAATATTTCAGAAAAAAATATGTCACCCCGCAAAACATCACAGCTGTAACAGAGTCACCACATTTGTTCTTCTGCAGGTGAGCCACCTGTCCACCTGTGATTGTTTACGTGACAAAAAGCTGTACCCCACATTCTTCAGGACTGTGCCGAGTGACCGCTTCCAAGTCATTGGTCTGGTGCAACTTATGAAATATTTCAACTGGCGCTGGGTGGGAATTATTTATTCTCAGGGTTTTTACTCAGAGGAAGGTACGGCTGAATTTGTGAAGGAAGCAAAGAAAGAGGGCATATGTATAGAATACAGACTGCCTTACTCAAAGACATCAAGGAAAAAATTGGATGTTATTGTAGAGACACTGAGGGAATCCTCATCAAAGGTAGTCCTGCTGTTTGTGTCCTTGACTTTCACCAAATCATTCTTGACAAGAATAGCGGAATATAACATAACTGGGAAGCAATGGATTGGAAGTGAGTCATGGGTCACTCAACCAGACCTGGCTTCAGAAGAGAGGAGGAACATTTT